>NC_083705.1:54418591-54721622 GCF_033118175.1 Dama dama | reverse complement strand
TTTAGTCAGTATAATTGTTGTGTAGTAATTAGAGGATGTAGAGAAAGAAACCTAGACAGCATATTAAAAAGCAGAAACATCACTTTACTGACAAAGGTCCGTATAGTCAAAGCTATAGTTTTTCTGTGTAGTCATGTACAGATGTGAGAGTTGGACCATAAAGAAGGCTGAGCACTGAAGAATCGATACTTTCAAATTGTGGTGCTGGGGAAGACTCTTGAGAGATCCTTGGACAGCAAGAAGATCAAGCTAGTCCATCCTAAAGGAAATCAACCCTGAATATTCATTGGAAGGACTGATGCTGAAGCTGATGCTCCAATATTTTGACCACCTAATGTCAAGCAACAACTCATTGGAAAAGACCCTGGTACCAGGAAAGAATGAGGAAAGGAGGAGAAGGGGGTGACAGAAGATGACATAGTTGGATGGCATCACCGACTCAATGGACATGAATTTGAGCAAACTCCATGAAACAGTGAAGGCGAGGGAAGACTTGTATGCTGAAATTCATGGGGTCACAAAGAGTCAGACATGACTTAGCAACTAAAAAACTGTAAGGAAAGAGAAAATTAGCCAGGATGGCATGGTCAGGCTCTCTCGCTCCATGGCCTCTCACTCTTGCCCCACGTTTTGTAAATAGTGATTATGTAAAAGTTGAGATCACTTACAGCACTGCGCATGTGCATCACGAGGTACACGCTTGGTCGCAGGTACCATAGTGATCTCAACTATGTGCGGTACACCCCTATGAGCCTCACTGTGAAACCCCTGGCTGCTGCTGCATTGGGCCTACATTGGAGCAACAGCACGGTTGTGTTATATGACGTTATGTTACGGCTCTGTTATGGCTCTACTGTGGCTACTGAGACTGCTTCTGCATCAGCCAGGAGAAAGGCTGTGCTCTGGCTGCCGTGCCAGCCGGGAGAGAATAAATGTGCCTGCAGTTCTACACCTCCTCCAGTATCCTTCCAGGCTCTTAGCTCTTGCCTTGTCTACTCTGGGTAAGCAAACAGGGCAGACAGCATGAACAGTGAGACAATCTGGGCTGTGAACAAGATAAGCAATACAACAATAAGACCGAAGAAGAAAAACTATTTTAAGAGAGTAGCATTGACATATATGCACTACGATGTGCAAAATAGCTAGTGGGAAGGTGTTGTAAAAAGCAGGGAGCTCAGCCTGGTTCTCTGTGATGACCTGGAGGGGTGAGCTGGGGGAGTGGGAGGGAGGTTCAAGAGAGAGAGGATATTTGTATACTTAAGGCTGATTCACATTTTTGTGTGGCAGAAATCAACACAACATTGTAAACTAGTTACCCTCCAATTAAAAATAAAACAAATAAAAATATACAAAGAACTAAAAATATTTTACTAGGTTATAAACTAGATCACATGTTTTTCATTAATTCATTAATTGTGTGAATGCCTTAATCTTTACAGTCAGACTTTGCTTAGATATAACTCAGTGACTGTGCTTTCTGAAGCTTCATAAGGAAAGCATTAAACAAGCAGATCTCTAATCTTGGTAAAAGGAGACTCTATTCTCAGTTCACTGTCATCATAGGACTGTTGAGGGGTCTAATCTGCAAATGCACGAACTGCTAAATACTGTGACCTGGAAAAATGAATACATTTTATTTACCATTGTAGCTTACACCATAAGTCAACTGTGTTGATGCTGGTGTAGGCAATTTTCAAAACTACTACAATTTTAACAGTGTAAATGATTAAATAAGATGTAATGTATAATTATAAGCATGTTCTTGTTTCTTTCATAACATTATGAGACAGACATCTGATACTTATTTAATCTAAAAAGTTACTGGAGAGTAGTATTGGTATCTGTCAGTTCTGGGAAATTATGTTAGTTCCAAGAAATTATGCAATGAATTACATCATCATAACATAAACTGTTCTGTGAGGTTCCATTATGTGTCCATCATATCAGTGCACAGATTGATACTGAGTTTATTCTTATTCCTAAATATCAGATATACTGTCATATAACTTAAGAAAATTCTCCAGTCTTCTTCTGGTCTTATTAAGAAATATTTCACCCTACCTTAATAATGATTTTTAAAGAGTTACATCAAATATCAGTCACTTTCTGACATAATAGGTTTGAATTTATCATTATGAAAATTAATATGTATGAACATAAACATATGAAAATACATATGCTATATCTTTGAATGCATGGGTGTAATGTTGTAGGTTTATATATAACATATATACATATGCATACATATATATGGAAGAATTAGTTTTCTTTTTAATTCACTGAGATATCTCAGTGTTTCCTAAGAGTCAAAATTTTTCATTAAAGAGTCAAAATATGCACTAACCATTATTATGGGTCAAAATCTTGCTAAAGGAAATATTTTAATTAAATAAGAGCTAATATATGTATTGTTTATGGTTTGAAGCTATTACTTATCACTTGAACATTTATTTTTTCTTTGTTGTTCAAAAATAAATCACACTTGTTTTTTGTTTGCTTTTCTGTATGTTAGAATTTCTAAGACATAATGGCAATAATATTGACATTTAAAAAGATGCATGTTTAAAATAGATATAAGGTTATATATCACAGTTTCCCAGATGACATTTCTGTGACACAGTGTCATCTTCTGATTGATTGACTGGTAGATTGTTTAAACAGGGATAGCTGAAAATATTTTTATCAAGAGTCATCCTTCACTTTATTGAAACTCAGAAATATATATTTTCAGCAGTGTTGGTGTCTTTTAGCTCTCACTTCCACTAGCAGATTAGCTACCACTTTCTATGTAGGACATGGAAGTGTGAGTATTATGTAGAAGAATGTAACATTTATCTAAAACATGCTAAAAGACATGTAATGTGTAGTTGTTTAATTATCTGTTACCAGAAAATCACTGATCATAAAAATACCAGTAAAGTTGTAATAATTGAAGTACAGATGAAAGTTTTAAAAGGTTAACTGAACTTGACAAGAGTTAGATGGGCTTTATGCAACTAAATGAATAAATAAGGAGTTTGGGAGAGTTTACAACTAGTTCAAAGCAGGCAATTAAATGATTTTTGATGTATAGGCATGCAAAACATTTTCACTTTCATACACACCTAAATCTCCCAATAAAGCAAGAAAAAGGAAGTGTGAGCTATGAAAAGTTGAGTTCTCATGTCACAAAGGTTGATTCAGCATAATACTTTACATTATGGAGAAAAAGCAAAATATAATTATTTAGGAAAGTATCTCATGTAGTGATAGGGAGAATGAAGTTAATCAGATTGCCAATCAATATAATAACTAAAGTATTCTCTTTCAGCCTCAAAAGTCAAAATTAAATTGGCATCCAATTTAGATAAAGTGAGGAGTGACACAATGCTTCCAGGAGGGAATTTATTTGTTTTTAAGGGGGAAAAAAAAAGTGTGAAAAATTTGTGAGGTCCTTCTACAGCTGAAGAGGAGTATTTTTCACAGTGTTGGGATTGCTAAAAGTTTAGTCCTTCTAAAATTTTTCAGCTGTTTCCTGCAATCAAAAATGTCCTGGCCCTAACAAATTCTTAAAGAATGTTTCCTAATAATGACTTTTAACAATATCATTACTGACTCCTATAATTTAAAATCATTATTGTTGATGCTGCTTAGTCACTGAGTCATGTTTGATTCTTTTGAGACACCATGGACTATAGCCCGCCAGGCTCCACTGTCCATGGGATTTCCCAGGCAAGAATACTGGAGTGGGTTAACCATTTCCTTCCCCAGGGGATCTACACAACCCAGGGATCAAACTCATGTCTCCTATATTGGCAAGTGGATTGTTTTACTGCTGAGCCACCGGATAAGCTCCATAACTTAAAATTCTACAAGCAATAAATGCTGGAGAGGGTGTGGAGAAAAGGGAACCCTCTTACACTGTTGGTGGGAATGCAAACTAGTACAGCCACTATGGAGAACAGTGTGGAGATTTCTTAAAAAACTAGAATTAGAACTGCCATATGACCCAGCAATCCCACTTCTGGGAATACACACTGAGGAAACCAGATCTGAAAGAGACACGTGCACCCCAATGTTCATCGCAGCACTATTTATAATAGCCAGAACATGGAAGCAACCTAGATGCCCATCAGCAGATGAATGGATAAGGAAGCTGTGGTATATATACACCATGGAATACTACTCAGCCATTAAAAAGAGTTCATTTGAATCAGTTCTAATGAGATGGATGAAACTGGAGTCCATTATACAGAGTGAAGTAAGCCAGAAAGATAAAGACCAATACAGTATACTGACACATACATATGGAATTTAGAAAATTACTAAACAAAATTTTTAACATTGCTTTAGAAAATGGTAATTTACTTTGCACATATCAACTTTGAATTAGTAAATCAGTTGGCTTTTTGGATAGTGTTTTTATCTGTTGTGTATCATAAAGATCAGTAGGGGTTTAAATAGTGACAAGCCATAGCCATAGGTCTCCAGGAGCTAAACATCCAATGAACAATTAATGTTTTGGCATTGTGCCACTATGTAATGGGTTTCCCAGGTAGCTCAGGCTGTAAAGAATATGCCTGCTAAGTGGGAGACCCAGGTTCACTTCCTGGGACAAGAAGATCCCCTAGAAGAGGAAATGGAAACCCACTCCAGTATTCTTGCCTGGAGAATTCCATGGACAGAGGAACCTGGTGGGCCACAGTCCATGGGGTTACAAAGAGTCAGATATGACTGAGTGACTAACACACACACACAAACACACACAGACCCAATGTAATAATTATATATGACTTCTGAGTCAGAAACTCCTGTACATTTCCTTCTCTTCTTTGAAGTCTACAATGTCTTCATTTACAGATAATTTCACTGATGTCAGAATAATACTCTATATTCAACAGTTTCTTATATGTCCAGTGCTTTGCAATAAACGCTTCATATAATGTTTAGTACAAAAAATATTATTCTCATATTTCAGTTAGGAGAATATTAATGTATTATCTGCATCAACCTTGTTTTCTTTTTTCTGTTTTGCACTTTTTCTCATAGCTGGTTTGACAGACACCCACTATGTGTGTACTGAGTTCTCAGCTGTAGAACAAAATTTGGTAAGATAGATATGTTAACACTAATCTGACAAAAAATAAAGCTTTGGACATGTTAAAAATTTGGAACACATGTTTTAATGTACTCATCTTTCTAATTGCTCTGACATTCTAAAGGCAAAACAGCTTGTAAGAGTTTCTGGTAACTACATTGCATCCTACCCATCATTAGTATTTTCCCCTCACCATTATGGAAACATCTATGTCTGTCAGTTGTAAATTGTTTCAATACTATGGACTTGTATATTCAGTGATGACTATCAAATCTTGAGTTGCCAACTTCTCACTTCATTTTTATCTCCTACCTATAAGTTCCATTCTGCTTTTCTTATATGACTTAAATGTTGTGCAAAAAATAAAAAATGGTCAGATAATAGTGAGAGCGATTAGGAAGCAACATGTATTCGGTATTCAAATCTAAAGTTTTTAAAAGTTGTTTTCACCATCCTTTTTTCTTTTTCATTTAAAACCTAATGATAGACTTGCTTGTTCAGAAGTAACATATTCCTCTTTCATAATCTTCCGTGTACTGGTTAAAGAGTATTTTGTTTAAAATGTGATTGAAGTTTTTTTTTTTTTTCTCTGCAAAGAATAAATAAAAATGAAAAACACCTCTTGGAGTAAATGTTAAATATCTCAGCATAGCTTTTATATTATTACATCAAATATATGATTTTGTTTTGGAGTTCAAAGCTGTAGCAATTTTCTGAATAGATGTTCTCAAAATGAATTATTTGTTTCTCTGTGTGTTGTATTATTATAATGGATATAAAGATATAAAACAGAGTTAATACTGAAGCAAGAAGACAAGAAATAGAAGTGTTAAATGAGTTATGATATTAGAGTGCAATGCAAGGATAGATAATCTAAAAGGCTGGAATATTTTAATAACTGTAGGAAATACATTTAGATAAATTTTAGTAACAAATGCTGTTATACAAATAATTAAGAGTAGCAGAGAAAAAGAACTAAAAAATGACTATTGTGCTTGTGCTCTGTCACTAAGTCGTGTCCGACTCTTTAGACCCCATGAACTAGTTTGCCATGCTCCTCTGTCCATGGGATTTTCCAGGGAAGAATACTGGAATGGATTGCTATTTCTTTCTCCGTGTGATCTTTCTGACCCAGGGATTGAACCTGGGTCTCCTGCATTGCAGGTGGATTCTTTACCACTGAGCCGCCAAGGAAACTCTAAGAAAACTAGTTATATCTTATGTTAATGAAAATGATCATATTTGTATAAGCATAGGTATATCTCCTATATCAATAAAAAGATTAAGAACTACTAAAAGTAACCAAAATGGAAACATAATATATTACAGTCATGTAAGATTCATTGAAAACTATAGGAAGATTAGTTTTTCAAACATAAAATTAAAAAAACTGAAAGCATTCTACTTGCTATTTATCTAATTATTATATTCAGATATAATCAAAATGTTTTAAAGTTTATCGTTTGTGCTTGAGATATAGGAATAAAAGTAGACTATGATTTGTTTTAAAATTTGGCATATTAAATTAAAATAAACTAGTCAAAATATTTAGCTTCTTACTCACCACTAAAATATGATAATGCTAACATGACAGGAAGTTCATTCACCTGTTCATAGATCACACAATTATTTTTTATTATACATGAGCCACAATTAAACTTAAAATTTAAAGTTAATTAACTGTTTATGTGTAAGTGGGATGCTCCTTTTCATATTATTCATGGGGTTCTCAAGGCAAGAATACTGAAGTGGTTTGCCATTCCCTTCTCCAGTTCAATATCCAGTTCAAACCATTCAATATCACAGTAATCCAAGTCTATGCTCTGACCAGTAATGCTGAAGAAGCTGAAGTTGAACAGTTCTATGAAGACACACAAGACCTTCTACAAATAACACCCAAAAAGATGTCCTTTTCATTATAGGGGACTGCAATGCAAAAGTAGGGAGTCAAGAAATACCTGGAATAACAGACAACTTTTGTCTTGGAGTACAGAATGAAGCAGGGCAAAAGCAAACATGTTTTGCCAAGAGAACACACTGGTCATAGCAAACACCCTCTTCCAAAAGCACAAGAGAAGACTCTACACATGGACATCACCAGATGGCTAACACTAAAATCAGATTGATTATATTCTTTGCAGCCAAAGATGGAGAAGCTCTATACAGTCAGCAAAAACAAGATCGAGGGCTGACTGTGGCTCAGAACATGAACTCCTTATTGCCAAATTCAGACTGAAATTGAAGAAAGTAGGGAAAACCACTAGGCCATTCAGGTATGTCCTAAATCAAATCCCTTATTATTATATAGCAGAAGTGGGAAACAGATTCAAGGGATTAGGTCTGATAGATAGAGTGCCTGAAGAACTATGAATGGAGGTTTGTGACATTGTGCAGGAGGCAGGGATCAAGATCATCCCCAAGGGAAATAAATGCAAAAAGGCAATATGGTTGCTGAGGAGGCCTTACATATAGCTATGAATAGAAGAGGAGCAAAAGACAAAGGATAAAAGGAAAAATATACCCATTGGAATGCAGAGTTCCAAAGAATAGCAAGGAGAGATAAGAAAGTCTTCCTCCACAATCAATGCAATGAAATAGAGGGAAACAATAGAATGTGAAAGATTAGAGATCCCTTCAAGAAAATTAGAGATACCAAGGGAACATTTCATGCAAAGATGGGCACAATAAAGGACAGACATAGTATGGACCTAACAGAAGCAGAAGATATTAAGAAGAGGTGGCAAGAATACACACAAGAACTGTATAAAAAAGATCTTCACGACAGATAATCACGATGGTGTGATCACTCACCTAGAGCCAGACATCCTGGACTGTGAATTCAAGTGAGCCTTAGGAAGCCTCACTATGAACAAAGCTAGTGGAAGTGATGGAATTCCAGTTGAGCTATTTCAAATCCTGAAAGATGATGCTGTGAAAGTGCTGCACTCAATATGCCAGCAAATTTGGAAAACTCAGCAGTGGTCACAGGACTGGAAAAGGTCAGTTTTCATCCCAATCCCTAAGAAAGGCAATACCAAAGAATGCTCCAACTACCACACAATTGTACTCATCTCACATGCTAGTGAAGTCATGTTCAAAATTCTCCAAGCCAAGCTTCAACAATAAGTGAACCATGAACTTCCAGATGTTCAAGCTGGAGTTAGAAAAGGCCGAGGAACCAGAGATCAAATTGCCAATATCTGCTGGATCATCGAAAAAGCAAGAGAATTCCAGAAAAACATCTATTTCTGCTTTATTGACAATGCCAAAGCCTTTGACTTTGTGGATCACAATATACTCTGGAAAATTCTGAAGGAAATGGGAATACCAGACCACTTGACCTGCCTCTTGAGAAACCTGTATGCAGGTCAAGAAGCAACAGTCAAAATTGGACATGGAACAACTGACTAGTTCCAAATAGGGAAAAGAGTACGTCAGGACTGTATATTGTCACCCTGCTTGTTTTACCTATATGCAGAGTACATCATGAGAAATGTTGGGCTGGATGAAGCACAAGCTGGAATCAACATTGCCGGGAGAAATATCAATAACCTCAGATATGCAGATGACACCACCCTTATGGCAGAAAGTGAAGAGGAACTATAGAGCCTCTTGATGAAAGTGAAAGAGGAGAGTGAAAAAGTTGGCCTAAAGCTCAACATTCAGAAAACTAAGATCATGGCATCTGGTCCCATCACTTCATGGCAAATAGATGGGTAACAGTGGAAACCGTGACATACTTTATTTTGGGGGGCTTCAAAATCACTGCAGATGGTGAATGCAGGCATGAAGTTAAAAGATACTTGCTCCTTGGAAGAAAAGTTATGACCAACCTAGACAACATATTAAAAAGCAGAGGTGTTACTTTGCCAACAAAGGTCCCTCTAGTCAAGGCTAAGGTTTTTCCAATAGTCATGTATGGATGTGAGAGTTGGACTGTAAAGAAAGTTGAGCACTTCTTGTGCTTTTGAACTGTGGTACTGGAGAAGACTCTTGAGAGTCCCTTGGATAGCAAGGGGATCCAACCAGTCTATTTTAAAGGAAATCAGTCCTGAATATTTTTTTTTTTTTTGTGGGTTTTGTCATACATTGATATGAATCAGCCATGGATTTACACGTATTCCCCATCCCGATCCCCGCTCCCACCTCCCTCTCCACCCGATTCCCCCGAGTCCTCCCAGTGCACCAGGCTGGAGCACTTGTCTCATGCATCCCACCTGGGCTGGTGATCTGTTTCACCATAGAGAGTATACATGCTGTTCTTTTGAAATATCCCACCCTAACATTCTCCCACAGAGTTCAAAAGTCTGTTCTGTATTTCTGTGTCTCTTTTTCTGTTTTGCATATAGGGTTATCATTACCATCTTTCTAAATTCCATATATATATGATAGTATGCTGTAATGTTCTTTATCTTTCTGGCTTACTTCACTCTGTATAAGGGGCTCCAGTTTCATCCATCTCATTAGGACTGGTTCAAATGAATTCTTTTCAACGGCTGAGTAATATTCCATAGTGTATATGTACCACAGCTTCCTTATCCATTCATCTGCTAATGGGCATCTAGGTTGCTTCCATGTCCTGGCTATTATAAACAGTGCTGCGATGAACATTGGGGTGCACGTGTCTCTTTCAGATCTGGTTTCCTCAGTGTGTATGCCCAGAAGTGGGATTGCTGGGTCATATGGCAGTTCTATTTCCAGTTTTTTAAGAAATCTCCACACTGTTTTCCATAGTGGCTGTACTAGTTTGCATTCCCACCAACAGTGTAAGAGGGTTCCCTTTTCTCCACACCCTCTCCAGCATTTATTGCTTGTAGACTTTTGGATAGCAGCCATCCTGATTGGCGTGTAATGGTACCTCATTGTGGTTTTGATTTGCATTTCTCTAATAATGAGTGATGTTGAGCATCTTTTCATGTGTTTGTTAGCCCTCTGTATGTCTTCTTTGGAGAAATGTCTGTTTAGTTCTTTGGCCCATTTTTTGATTGGGTCATTTATTTTTCTGGAATTGAGCTGCAGGAGTTGCTTGTATATTTTTGAGATTAATCCTTTGTCTGTTGCTTCATTTGCTATTATTTTCTCCCAATCTGAGGGCTGTCTTTTCACCTTACTTATAGTTTCCTTTGCAGTGCAAAAGCTTTTAAGTTTCATTAGGTCCCATTTGTTTAGTTTAGCTTTTATTTCCAATATTCTGGGAGGTGGGTCATAGAGGATCTTGCTTTGATTTATGTCGGAGAGTGTTTTGCCTATGTTCTCCTCTAGGAGTTTTATAGTTTCTGGTCTTACATTTAGATCTTTAATCCATTTTGAGTTTATTTTTGTGTATGGTGTTAGAAAGTGTTCTAGTTTCATTCTTTTACAAGTGGTTGACCAGTTTTCCCAGCACCACTTGTTAAAGAGGTTGTCTTTTTTCCATTGTATATCCTTGCCTCCTTTGTCAAAGGTAAGGTGTCCATAGGTTCGTGGATTTATCTCTGGGCTTTCTATTCTGTTCCATTGATCTATATTTCTGTCTTTGTGCCAGTACCATACTGTCTTGATGACTGTGGCTTTGTAGTAGAGTCTGAAGTCAGGCAGGTTGATTCCTCCAGTTCCATTCTTCTTTCTCAAGATTACTTTGGCTATTCGAGGTTTTTTGTATTTCCATACAAATTGTGAAATTCTTTGGTCTAGTTCTGTGAAAAATACCGTTGGTAGCTTGATAGGGATTGCATTGAATCTATAGATTGCTTTGGGTAGAATAGCCATTTTGACAATATTGATTCTTCCAATCCATGAACACGGTATGTTTCTCCATCTGTTTGTGTCCTCTTTGATTTCTTTCATCAGTGTTTTATAGTTTTCTATGTATAGGTCTTTTGTTTCTTTAGGTAGATATACTCCTAAGTATTTTATTCTTTTTGTGGCTATGGTGAATGGTATTGTTTCCTTAATTTCTCTTTCTGTTTTTTCATTGTTAGTATATAGGAATGCAAGGGATTTCTGTGTGTTAATTTTATATCCTGCAACTTTACTATATTCATTGATTAGCTCTAGTGAAAAAAAATTGTTAAAACTTCAAACATATGGAGGCTAAATAACACGCTTCTGAATAACCAACAAATCATAGAAGAAATCAAAAAAGAAATCAAAATATGTATAGAAATGAATGAAAATGAAAACACAACAACCCAAAACCTATGGGACACTGTAAAAGCAGTGCTAAGGGGAAGGTTCATAGCATTACAGGCTTACATCAAGAAACAAGAAAAAAACCAAATAAATAACCTAACTCTACACCTAAAGCAATTAGAGAAGGAAGAAATGAAGAACCCCAGGGTTAGCAGAAGGAAAGAAATCTTAAAAATTAGGGCAGAAATAAATGCAAAAGAAACTAAGGAGACCATTGCAAAAATCAACAAAGCTAAAAGCTGGTTTTTTGAAAAAATAAACAAAATTGACAAACCATTAGCAAGACTCATTAAGAAACAAAGAGAGAAGAACCAAATTAACAAAATTAGAAATGAAAATGGAGAGATCACAACAGACAACACTGAAATACAAAGGATCATAAGAGACTACTACCAGCAGCTCTATGCCAATAAAATGGACAACTTGGATGAAATGGACAAATTCTTAGAAAATTATAACTTTCCAAAACTGAATCAGGAAGAAATAGAAGATCTTAACAGACCCATCACAAGCAAGGAAATCGAAACTGTCATCAAAAATCTTCCAGCAAACAAAAGCCCAGGACCAGATGGCTTCACAGCTGAATTCTACCAAAAATTTAGAGAAGAGCTAACACCTATCTTACTCAAACTCTTCCAGAAAATTGCAGAAGAAGGTAAGCTTCCAAACTCATTCTATGAGGCCACCATCACCCTAATTCCAAAACCAGACAAAGATGCCACAAAAAAAGAAAACTACAGGCCAATATCACTGATGAACATAGATGCAAAAATCCTTAACAAAATTCTAGCAAACAGAATCCAACAACATATTAAAAAAATCATACACCATGACCAAGTGGGCTTTATCCCAGGAATGCAAGGATTCTTTAATATCCGCAAATCAATCAATGTAATACACCACATTAACAAATTGAAAGATAAAAACCATATGATTATCTCAATAGATGCAGAGAAAGCCTTTGACAAAATTCACCACTCATTTATGATTAAAACTCTCCAAAAAGCAGGAATAGAAGGAACATACCTCAACATAATAAAAGCTATATATGACAAACCCACAGCAAGCATCACCCTCAATGGTGAAAAATTGAAAGCATTTCCCCTGAAATCAGGAACAAGACAAGGGTGCCCACTCTCACCACTACTATTCAACATAGTGTTGGAAGTGCTGGCCACCGCAGTCAGAGCAGAAAAAGAAGTAAAAGGAATCCAGATAGGAAAAGAAGAAGTAAAACTCTCACTGTTTGCAGATGACATGATCCTCTACATAGAAAACCCTAAAGACTCTACCAGAAAATTACTAGTCCTGAATATTTATTGGAAGGACTGATGCTGAAGCAGAAACTCCAATACTTTGGCCACCTGATGCAAAGAGCTGACCCATTTGAAAAGACCCTGTTTCTGGGAAAGATTGGAAGTGGGAGGAGAAGGGGTCGACAGAGGATGAGATGGTTTCATGGCATCCCTGGCTCAATGGACATGATTTTGAGTACCCTCCAGGAATTGGCGATAGACAGGGAGGCCTCCCGTGCTGCAGTCCATGGGGTTGCAAAGAGTTGGACACGACTGAGTGACTGAACTGAACTCCACTGGGATATTTCTATAATTGTCATACCTTTCTTATGGAATTTTGAAATTATTTAACAAATATTCTTGCCATTCCTATCTATCTTCCTATCTAGGGTTAAGATTCTACTATTTGCTTAGTTGTTAGACATTTTTATTGTTTATACAATTATTGTGAATTCCATGATTCTGTATTTAAAAATAATCAATTAACCATGACTTTACAAATAATCCCTGGAGAAGGAACAGGCAACCCACTCCAGTATTCTTGCCTGGAGAATCCCATGGACGGAGGAGCCTGGTGGGCTACAGTCCACGGGGTTGCAAAGAGTTGGACATGACTGAGAGACTTCACTTACAAATAATAGATTGATATTTCTCTGTTTTCTATGATTTATCACTTCAGTAATGTCTGATTCTTTGCGAGCCCATGGACAATAGCCTGGCAGGCTCCTCTGTCCATGGAAATCTCCAGGCAAGGATACTGGAGTGGGTTGCCATTTCTTTTTCGAGGGGATTTTACCAATCCAGGAATCGAGCCCATATCTCTTGCGCCTCCTGCTTGGCAGGTTCTTTACCACTAGTGCCACCAGGAAATTTCTTATAAATATAATCCGTCCTATTCTTATTAAGATAAATTGTATTTATGAGCCATCTGCATTGATGTCTTCATTCCTATTTCTTTAATGTATCTATTTTCCCAATCTTGTAATTTTTCACTGTATGAATAGACCACAATATATTTATCAAGTTAGTATGTAAAATATATATATATATTTTAATATTTGCTTACCACTCGAGCTTTTTTTAAGTTAACAATACTGCTGTTATTTACATATTGATATTTGTACATACCCTGGTGTGTACGTGTGTGTCCTGTGGTGTGTGTGTGTTCATGTTTGTGTTTGTGTGTATCCCCTAGTGTGTATATACCACCTGATGTGAATGTGCAAATTTGGAAAACTCAGCAATGGCCACAGGACTTGAAAATGTCAGTTTTCATTTCAATCCCAAAGAAGGACAGTGCTAAAGAATGTTCAAACTACTGTACCATTGCACTAATTTCACATGCTAGAAAGGTTAGGCACAAAATCTTTCATTAGGCTTCAGCAGTATGTGAGCAAAGAACTATAGAATATACAAGCTGGGTTTAGAAAAGGCAAAGGGACCAGAGATTAACTGCCAACATTCCTTGGATGATAGAGAAAGCAAGGGGATTTCAGAGAAACATATACTGCTTTATTTACTATGCTAAAGCCTTTGACTGTGCAGATAACAAAAAAAACTGTGGAAAATTCTTAAAGAGATGGGAGTACCACGCCACCATACTAGCTTCCTGAGAAACCTGTATACAGGTTAAGAAGCAACAGTTAGAACCGTACATGGAACAGTGGACAAGTTCAAAATTGGGAAAGGAGTACAACAAGGCTGTATACTCTCATTTTGCTTATTCAACTTATATGCAGAATACATCATGCAAAATGCCAGACTGGATGAATCACAAGTTGGAATCAAGAATGCTGGGAGAAATATAAACAACCTCAGATATGCAGATGATACCACTCTAATGGCAGAAATGGACATTTCTGCCAAGAAGAGCTAAAAAGCCTTTTCATGAGAGTGAAAGAGAAGAGTGAAAAAGCCAGCTTAAAACTCAACATTCAGAAAACTAATATCATGGCATCTGGTCCCATCACTTCATGGCAAATAGGCAGGGAAAAAGTGGAAACAGAGCCAGATTTTATTTTCCTGAGCTACAAAATCACTGAGGATGTTGACTGTAGCCTGGAAATTAAAAGCCACTTGCTCCTTGGAAGGAAAGCTATGAAAAGCCTACACAGAGTATTAAAAAGCAGAGACATCACTTTGTTGACAAAGGTCCATCTAGTTAAAGCTATAGTTTTTCCAGTGGTCATGTAGGGATGTGAGAGATCATGAAGAAGTCTGAGCATTGAAGAATTAATACTTTCAAGTTGTGACACTGGAGAAGACTCTAGAGAGTCCCTTGGACTGCTAAAAGATTAAAGCAGTCAATCCTAAAGGATATCAACCCTGACTATTCATTGGAAGGATTGATACTGAAGCTTCAATATTTTGGACACCTGATACAAAGAGCTGACTCATTGGAAAAGGCTCTGATAC
Source organism: Dama dama (assembly GCF_033118175.1). Lineage (NCBI taxonomy): Eukaryota > Metazoa > Chordata > Mammalia > Artiodactyla > Cervidae > Dama > Dama dama. Next base: position 54,706,664 of record NC_083705.1, on the reverse strand, counting down.
TGGAAAAGACTGAAAGTAAAAGAAGCGGGTGGCAGAAGATTAGATGTTAGATAGTATCACCAATTCAATGTATATGAATTTGAGCAAACTCTGGGAGATAGTGAAAGACAGGGGAGCCTGGTGTGCTGCAGTCTATGGGGTTGCAAAGAGTCAGACACAACATGGTGATGAACAACAACATTCCCTGAGGGGTGTGTGTGTTTGTAAATATGTGTGTATATTATATTTTATTTAGCAAAAAAATTAATAAGTTATGCTATCTGGTGAGGCATGACCTTCAACACATTAAACATCCTGATGGAAGTTTTAATATATTTGAAAGTGACAGTTTCATAGATTCTACTATTCATGCTGTGAAGATTTGGGATGGATTGTGGAAACCCTTTTTCCCCTGCTATGTTGCTTAGGATAGCATGGAATATGCTCATTCTGTTTTTGAATGGCATCTTCAAATTGCCATCAAAAATAATTTACAAGTCTCAATACCATCACCAGTGCATTAAATTTTCCATTGCTTCAATAATCAGAATTTAAAATGACATCACATTGATTCACAGAAATGTTCTTTGCAATTGTGCATCAGTGCATTGTCCAGGTGAGCCTCTTCCATGAAATATCTGATCATAGACTGTGCCCAAATTTGCTCGAATTTCAGTAGCCTCAGTTACCTGTTTGTTTGTTTTGACCAGAATGACCGGATCCTTTCAAATTCTGAATATTTTGTTAGTTGTATCTCTCTATTACTTCTAATTTTATTCTGTTCACAGTGTATTTTACTATTGAAACATTCAATTTATTCAAAAGTGTTATTGTTTTCCTTCTTTGCAGTTCTGTGTTTTAAGAAACCCTTCCTAATTAAAACTATTTTAAAATACTTTTTAACACATCACAAAATGTTTTCTTACATTTTGTAACAAAAAAAGCTGTAAGGTTTTATTATGCATAATGTCAACTATGGACCTATGTTTTTTTCTATCTGGTTATTCAATTGTCTCAGAATTATTGACTTTTATTCAAATGAAGTATTAGTTGCATAATTCATTACATTTCCTTATGTGTTTAGTTGCTCAGTCGTGTCAGACTCTTTGCAACCCCATTGACTATAGCCTGCCAGGCTCCTCTGTCCATGGAATTCTCCAGGCAAGAATATTGGAGTGGGTTGCTATGCCCTTCTCCAGGGGATCTTCCCAACTCAGGGACTGAATCCAGGTCTCCCACATTGAAGCCAGATTCTTTACCATCTGAACCACCAGAGAAGCCTGTATTTCCTCATACATGGGGGCAATTTCTAATTGCCTTTTATTACTACTCCAATACTATCTGCCTAACTAATGTTACTTTTTAACAAGTCTTGATAGCTGTTTAGACAAGTAGAATTCTACCCACCTAAGCCCCACCTACCCAAATAAGCCCAAACTTGTTCAGTTATTTATATCATCTTAGTGATGGAAATCAAACTCACCAATTCTTCTTACTTCTTTAACAAATATCTAGTTTATTCCTTCTTTGTTATTTAAGGAAGATTTAGTAGAAATAAAACAAATATGAACAACAACAATAAATGTTGTTGTTCTTGTTTGTCAGCCACCAAGTCGTGTCCGACTCTTCGTGACCACATGGACTGCAGTATGCCAGGCTTCCCTGTCCCTCACTATCTCCTGGAGTTCGCCCAAGTTCATGTCCATTGAAACGGTGATATAATCATATTCCAATAGAAATCTACACGTTGCTTAATATGTTTTTAGTATTGTATTATAAACAATGTATTATGTCATGATATATCACTTTAAAGCAATGTTTTTAGTGTGAAATAATATTAAATAATATGATAATATAAGTAAATGTCTATTTTGGATATTTAAATTGTTAACTTATTATTTTAACTATTACTAAAATTCTTCATAGATGACCATAATCATCTATTTAGCATATATTTAATAAAAAATTGATGATTCAAATAATTTAAATATTTTTCAATGTTTCTGCTACACTGTAAGTTGGTATTTAGGGCTACCCTCATAGCTCAGTTGGTAAAGAATCTGCCTGCAATGCAGGAGACCCCAGTTTGATTCCTGGGTCAGGAAGATCCCCTGGAGAAGGGATAGGCTATCCACTCCAGTATTCTTGGGTTTCCCTTGTAGCTCACCTGGTAAAGAATCTGCCTGCAATGCAGGAGACTGGGTTCAATCCCTGGGTTGGGAAGATCCCCTGTAGAAGATGTTTTAAATATACATCGTTGGATATTCAAATTACTGCAAGAATCCCTTAACTTATCCCTGTACCAGACATTTGGCCAACATATGACTCATTTTCCACATAATATCCAGAAAAATTAAAAAAAATATTATATGTGAGGTCATGTCACAATTCTCCTAAAACTGACACTGTCTCCCTTTTATATCCTGTATAAAATTGAAACCCGTTTACATGACCTACAGTGACCTACCTGCCTTCATCTCTGATCATTTCTTGGGTTCTCTTCCCTTGCCTTGTCTCATGTGTTAAAAACAGGTAGTTATGTTACTAGAGCGGAGACGCACAAGCAGAAGCTGCCTCAGGAAGAAGTGCCTGGGGAGGAAAACCTCAAATACAATTGCGAAGTTTGCTGGAGGCTCAGTGTTGACAATTTGGTGTTTAACTGGTGGAACTCAGTCATGTGGAGTTGTGGGGGGCGGGTCATGATATTGTGAGATTTATTCCCGAAAGACCAACCAAATTCTCACAGCAAATAATTGAGAAAAATCACTTCATGAGCCTAGCAGGGAGAAGGGGGAAACACCATTTTGAAACACCCAGGTTACTTGTTCTTTTAAATAAGGCCTGTCCTCAGAGTAAACTATTTACCAGAACCTAACCTGCTGGAATATTATTGTTAGGTAGTGAGAATAAGAGGCAGGAATCCAAAATGGCGGTGGCTAAAAGACAAGGAAGGGAAAAGCCGGGAAAAATAGAACAAAGGAAGGTCCAAGAACTGGAGTGAGGACCTCAGGTAGAACAAACAGCACTCCTGGCTAGCCCAGTTTACATAGGGCAGGCCCAGGAGTAGGATAAAAACATATAAAAAGAGGAGCCAAAGGGCCGGGGATCTCTCTCTCTCTCTCCCACGCGTGTTTTCTCTCTCTCTCTCTCTCTCTCTCTCTCTCTCTCTCTCCCCTCTTCCCGTCTTTTGGGTCAGCATGCCCTCACGCCTCGAGGATGTATTTTCCTTTATATTCTAAATAAAATTGATCTGTCCGACTGTCTTGGACACGGACTGTCCAAGAGCTGTGACACGCCGAGGTCTTTAACGTCCTTCGCTTCATATCTTTGTTGTGACAAGACAGAACCGAGGAAATTACACTCCCCTAACATTATCAAATCCCCTGGTGAAGGAAATGATAGCCCATTCCAGTATTCTTGCCTGGAAAATCCCATGGACGGCAGGGCCTGGTAGCCTACCTTCTACGGGGTCGCAGAGTCAGACATGACTGAGCGAGACCTCCTCCAACATTATCAAAGCCTAACTGACCTGGGGATAAATGGGGAAGGGAAATACTCACACACTATAGCCATCTTGGCCTGCCTAAAGGCAAAGAGGAAACAAAACTGAGGACCTTTTGTGAAGTTCACACTGCAGAGGCATCAGTTCAGTTCAGTTCAGTCGCTCAGTCATGTCCAGTTCTTTGCGACTCCATGGACTGCAGCACGACAGGCCTCCCTGTCCATCACCAACTCCTGGAGTTTACTCAAATTCAGTCCATTTAGTTGGCAGAGAAATAGGCTCATTAGAAGATTGAAAAGTAATCATAGGACTATTTAAAGAGCCTTCTAAGGGTTTCCCAGATAGCTCAGTTGGTAAAGAATCTGCCTGCAATGCAAGAGACCCCAGTTCGATTCCTGGGTTGGGAAGATCCGCTGGAGAAGGGATAGGCTACCCACTCCAGTATTTGTGAGCTTCCCTTGTGACTCAGCTGGTAAAGAATCCACCTGCAATGAGGGAGACCTGCCTGGGTTTGATCCCTGAGTTGGGAAGATCCCCTGGAGAAGGGAAAGACCACCCACTCCAGTATTGTGGCCTGGAGAATCCCCATGGACAGAGGAGCCTGGCAGGCTACAGCCCATGGGGTCACAAAGAGTCGGACATCACTGAGCAACTTTCAGTCCCCCACCACTGTATTACTGAAGGCCTTTTTATTGCAGTTCTTTTTATCCAGTATATCACGCCCTACTCTCAAGAGACAATTTTATAAGGCAAACCAAAAGAAAAATAAATAATAAACAAAAAAACACAATTTAAGGAGAGAGCATATCAGAACCAGACATGGCAGGGAAACAATTATGATTAATTTGGATATAAAACAGATGCACATGTAAGTAGACACATGAAAATCCTAAAGAGGAAAAAATACAAAAAAAAAAAAAAAAAAGATAAAGATTTAAAAACACACACATACACCATCATAGAAATGAAGAATGACTTGATGAACTTATTGGTAGACAGGATATTGCTGAGCAAAGAATCTCTTGAGAGATGTTGACTGAAAAAAATATATAATAATGCACAACCTAAGAGTTGAGAGTTATGTTATATTTGGATGACTTTCTAAGGACTTCAAGCCTGGGGCACCACATGTCAGATTGAAGAGGAAGAGTTAAAATTTTACACAACCTCCTTCTCCTTCTGTCTCCGTAACTCAGCTTGCCCCTTGCAAAGTCTAGATCACATAGGTCACGTAGTCTCAGAAAGTGGGGACTTGCAATACTAGGAACTGGAGTTTATCTCACTCACCCTTGTCCTGCTGCTCTTTGCAGTTGCCTGGCCCCTGCAAACTTGCTTAATCATGCCTGTCTGTGTAAGGGTCAGGCATCCCTCTCCCCATCTTGATTGCTGTTTCGCATGTGCAAAACCCCTTAGTTTAAACCAGCCTATTAACAGCTAGTGTTGCCCACTATAGTCTGTCAATAAAACTCTGTAATCCCTTTGTTTGGGGCTCAGAGCTTGGAGTGTTAACTCCTCTGGGCCCGCTGGCATAATAAACCTGAGTTCTCCAACTCTCCAAGTGTGGGGTTTGGTTTCTTGAGTACTGGTTTCTGCAACAAGATAACACTGAGAAAATGATTCCAAAGAGGCAAGGGTGTGAGGGAGCTATGGTATGCAGGAGTTTTTACAATAAAAGACCAGACAGTTGGAACACCTAAAGATTATTGTTACTAAAAGAAAACCAGATATCTCAAGTTAGGAAATTTAATTCTTTTTTTTTTTTTTTTTGTCAGTGCTGTAGCACTCAGAGGACCACTGTTCCCTGACCAGCACTCCTTACAGTGGAAGCACAGAGGCTTAACCACTGGATCAGCAGGGAGTTCCCTAGTGCTTTTCTATGTATGGGAAGATGCAAGAATCTGGGATCACTGAGATCATTCCTCTGCACTATCTGGGGCAGATATCCTGTGCTTTCTCATTCTGAGTTTTCGCAGTATGCTTGCTTCACTTGGGGTGACTTCGAGGCTGATTGCTAGATAAGTCTGGTAATGGACAGCCTAGTTGTCTCCATCCTGAATTCCCTCAGGGCTCACTGTTCTGGCGACGAAGATGTATTAACAATGGTTTGATGGCTGCAGCATCCTTTGCTTATTGATATGGCAGTCAGTATTTTAGTTCTCAGAGAGGTTTTTTTTTTTGAAAGTCGCTTAGCCGTGTCTGACTCTTTGTGACCCCATGGACTATACAGTCCATGGAATTGTCCAGCCAGAAGGGGTAGCCTTTCCCTTCTCCAGGGGATCTTCCCCACCCAGGGATCAAACCTAGGTCTCTCACATTGTGGGCGGATTCTTTACTAGCTGAGCCACAAGGGAAGCCCAAGAATACCGCAGTGAGTAGACTATCGTTTCTCCAGTGGATCTTCCCAACCCAGGAATCGAACCAGGGTCTCCTGCATTGCAGGCAGATTCTTTATCAACTGAGTTATCAGGGAAGCCCTTTCAGACAGTATATCAAGATAATCCTGTAAAACTGAAAATCAAAAAGAATAAAGACTATCTTAGCCTTTGAATTACAGAATATCCAAGGAGAGTTGGACAATGTGGTATTGGTACCAACTCCCCAAAGCAATATTAAATTCTATATTTTCAGTAACACCACAGTCATTCATTATTCAATGGCTATCTTCATTCATGTGTTTTTACCTCTTAGGAGCTACAGTCATATTCTGCATGAGCTAGATTGAATTTATTATTATTTTATTTTTAGTTCTTTATTTTTATTTATTATTTATTTTTCATATTTTTTTAAATTCATTTTTAATTGGAGAAAAATTGCTTTACAATGTTGTGTTGGTTTTTGCCATACAACAATGTGAATCATCCATAATTACACATATATCCCTTCCCTCTAGGCTCCCTCTCCTCCCCTATTCCATCCCTCTAGGTCATCACACGGTGCCAGGAGATCAACACAGAGCACCAGGCTCAGACTGAATTTATTATTTAATTCTAAATCTTCCCTCATCTATATTCCTTATTGCTTTTAATGGTTTCATAATCTTTCAAAACATCTAGGCTCTAAGTCCAATTTATCATTGTATAGCTCATTCTGATCCAATCAATTATTTTCTAGCAATGTTGATTTTAGCTCTATAATATGTTTTTATTATATTTTTTACTTTCTATTCCCAAGGCAAATTATTTTTGGAGGACTTTTCTTATCTCAGTACCAATATTAACAGAACAGATTTTTCTTTCTTTAATCTTTCCTCAAGAAAGTGCTATCAAAATTTTCCTAGGAAAAAATATATTCAAAGGCACAGTAAAGTAAAAGACACAAATTTCCCACAACTTTAACCAGACAGTCAAGGTCACCAAAGATCTGATGCAATCTCTTTGTTTGCCTTAATCCCTATATTTCTGGCAAATATATTGTGTTGATTTCCTGCATATTATGTTTCCACACAATTTGTTCCAATCCCATTTCTTTCCTTCTAACCTAAACTACTTCATATTACCTTTTTTTTTCCAAATGAAAAATTCATTTCAGTCCCCAGCAAATAGAACAAATAAAAGCTTCTGTAAATGGACCTTTTCAGATTAAAAACACCTTATTATTTGCCCCATCACCATCATCATCACTCTCACCAATGAATAGAAATTACTTCTTACTCTGAACTCACAAAATTATTTAGAACCTTTCTTGCAGTATTTGACTTTTCAAGCTAATAATAGAAATACCTGCTTACTTGTCTGACTGTTCCATGATAGGAATAATATCTAACATATTTTACCTCCAGAAATATCTTGTACAAGGCCTTCTGAGATGAACTCAACTAATAATGGCAGAACAGAATCCTTTAGCTATGGAACAATAGATTTTGTTATAAGTACAGTGAACTTCAGAAAGTAATAAAATAATTTACATTTAATTTCTACTATATTTTCCCAAGGTCAGTTTCTCAGTACTTCTATCCTCCACTTTATTAGTATATTTATAAGTGGCCATAAATTCTAAAAAATTTTACTTCTCTAATCAATCCTGTGTTCCTCCAAGTAATGACAGCCATAATAACTTTTCTGAAATGAAATATCCTACTAAAAAACCTTCAAAACTTATCTCTCCCCAAATAATATGAAAATTGTAAGCACAGCATTATACACACTGCTTAATTAATGTAATCTGTATTATTATAGAATAAGAACACACTTCTACCAATAAATTCTCTTTGCACTGAGCTTTTACAAGCAGGCATTTTAAGGGAGGAGATTCAAGGGAGGTTGAAATATTATTTGTGTTGAGAGTCTGGTTTTTAACAGGTCCAAGCTGAGGCCTTAGTAGAGAAGAGGGCTCAGAACAGCCTGCCTGAGGAGGCTGAGGCCTAAGACAATTACTATTTAAGTATTTCTTTTTCTTAAGGGCAGGACAGTCCTTAAGAAGAAGGACTTAAGCACATAGAGAATGTGCTAATTTAAATATTAATTTGCTTTATTTAATTAACAATCATTCAATATCACTTTAATATTTAAATTAATGTGTATTTAATTTAACACTACAGTCTAATAAAAACATTTAAATTTTGCTGTATTCCTCATATGACATATTTCCCCAGGATATTCAGTTATGACTATCTCATTTAGAATTTCTGAAATTTGGCACTCTTTCAGAACTGCACATATTACTTTTTTCTGTATTGTGATAGTTAATGTTAAGTGTCAACTTGACTGTACTAAGGGATGCCCAGATAGCTGGCAAAGCATTATTTCTGGATGTGTCTGTGAGGGTGTTTCTGGAATATATTAGGATGTGATTCAGTAGAGTAGTAATCTGCCCTCACCAATGTATGCAAACACATCAGTCAGTCTCTTGGGAGTCTAAATAGTACAAAAAGATGAAAAGAGGGAAATTCTCTTTCTTCTTGAGCTGGGATATCTACCTTTTCCTGACTTCAGACCTTGGAGTCCTAACTCTTGGGCTTTTGGACTCTGGGATTCAAACTAGCAGCCTTTTGGTTCTCAAGCCTCCAGGTTGGACTGGGCGTTACACCAGTGGCTCCCCATGTTCCCGGACCTTTGTACTTAAAATTGAATTATACCACCAACTTCCCTGGGTCTCCACCTGGCAGATGGCAGATGGCGGGATTTCTCACCCTTTATAACGGCATGAACCAATTCCTATAATAAATCTCCTCATACATATCTATATAAATCCTATTGGTCCTGTTTCACTGGAAAACCATGACTAATATATACATTAATTTAGAACTTTATATTTATAATAAATTTTATGTTTATTGATTTTGGATTTTAAACACTACTATGTTTAAAATCTTTTTGAATTTTGCTTTTATCTTTCTTCTCTCACCTGTACTGTCAATAAATATAGACAATATAAATTTTATATTTTAATAGACTATTTTGGTTAAACTATTATGTAGAATAGAACAAAAAAGGACACTTTGGCAAAAAGGTTAAAAAAGTCAAGCAAATAACCAAAATAACTATAGCAGAATCAGTTGATCTCTCTGCCCATATCTTTTGGATAATAACTCTATTATCACTTTTTAGATATTTATCAGCACAGTTATCTTAAATTGTTACTTGTTGATACTTAACATTAACCATCACAATCCAGTGTTCTCCTATCCATTTCTGTGATTTCAATTATATATCTATTAAATTGATTTATTCTTTCTCATATATTTTAATGTTATTTTCCCTCTCTATTATTCGTTATTTTTGCTCTCTTTGCCCTAGTCTAGAAATGCATGCTTATCTGGCATCTGGTTCACAAACTCTTTTATGCTGTGGCCAATATTAAGCCAAAACAATCTATTGTTTTCTTAACAACCATTGCTGTTTCAGTTCCAGGATTTCCATTTGGTGGTTTTTTTTTTAATTTTTATTGTTCTATGGTACAATTTCACATTCATCATCTACATTTAGGAACATATCATTTCCATTTATTTTTAAGTCTATGTGTGATAACTTTTATGTTCTTTATCTTGAATTTTTTCTCTAGCATTCAATTTTATCTATTTATTTATTATCTTGGTTTTCTTTATCATTTGTCTCTACTTTTTGTTTTAATCCTGGGTATTGTGGTATGATTCAGGGTACTCCAGAGAAAATAACCAACGGGGTTGGTCTATCTACCAGTCTATCATCTATCTGTTCAAAAAAAAAAAAAAAAAAAACATGGCACATGCAATTGTAGTTTGTAAGAACTGGCGAGTCCAAAATCTTTAGAGAGTAGGCCTGCAGGCTGAAAATTCAGGTAAGAGGTGATGTTTCAGTCTTAATGTAAAGTTTTCTTTTCCAGAAAACCTCAGTATTTGCTCTCAACACATTCAAGTGATTTTATGAATTCCACTTACTTTCCTGAGGGAGATATGCTTCTTTTAAAGTCAACTAACTGTAAATGTTAATCTTATCTAAAAGATAACTTCACAGCAATATCTATACTGGTGTTTGACCAAACAATTGGGCAACATACACTAACCAAATTGACACATACAAGTAACCATTAGAATTATGTATGAAAAATAATGTTTTCAATGATGCTTTTATAATGCATAGTAAATTAACCCTATAATCTTGTAGGCAATGAGATTAAAAGATCACAACATATTGACTAGGGGGAGGGTGATTATTTTTGAATGATTCTCTGGTATTAATATAATCATACTTGAGAATCCCATGGACAGAGGAGCCTGGTGGGCTATAGTTCATAGGGTTGCACAGAGTCAGACACGACTGAAGTGACTTAGCATGCATGCATGCACTTATATAAGAATAGCAGATATTATATTGTTTTTATAATTCAGTTTCTTCTCCTTGGCAACTAATGAACTCAAACTTTTATTCCCTTAGTACTGTGAAAATGGGGGAAAAAAACCCACTCTTCCTTTCAGGTTTTTTTTTGTATCAACATTTAACATCTTAACCTTCAACAACATAATAATTTTCCAAATCCTCAAAGGGAAAACTGACTACCCTGCTCATGTTTCTGTACCTCTCTTACTCTGGGATTGCTTACCTCATAAAATTTTGTTTATCTTAGTTTCCCCAAACACTAAAATTGTGTCTTCCCATCCCAGTGAAGACTGATGAAATTCCTTCCTACTTCTCTGCCTCTGGGCATAGCCACCCAGATTTTCAGCTTCTCACTCCATGTAAAGGATAGTTAAGGCCTTCCCTGGTGGCTCAGAAAGTAAAGCGTCTTCCTGCAATGCGGGAGCCTGGATTTTATCCCTGGGTTGGAAAGATCCCCTGGTAGAAGGAAATGGCAACCCACTCCAATACTCTTGCCTGGAAAATTCCATGGACTGAGGAGCCTGGTAGGTTACAGTCCCATGGGGTCGCAAAGAGTCGGACACGACTGAGTGACTTCACTTTCACTTTCAATCTCCGAATAGTTAATCCCTGGTCCCATCACCTCATGGGAAAGAGATGGGGAGACAGTGGAAACAGTATCAGACTTTACTTTTTGGGGCTCCAAAATCACTGCAGATGGTGACTGCAGCCATGAAATTAAAAGACGCTTACTCCTTGGAAGGAAAGTTATGACCAACCTAGATTTTATATTAAAAAGCAGAGACATTACTTTGCCAACAAAGGTCCGTCTGGTCAAGGCTATGGTTTTTCCACTGGTCATGTATGGATGTGAGAGTTGGACTGTGAAGAAAGCTGAGCACCAAAAAACTGATGCTTTTGAACTGGGGTGTTGGAGAAGACTCTTGAGAGTCCCTTGGACTGCAAGGAGATCCAACCAGTCCATCCTAAAGGAGATCAATCCTGGGTGTTCATTGGAAGGACTGATGCTGAAGCTGAAACTCCAATACTTTGGCCACCTCATGCCAAGTGTTGACTCTTTGGAAAAGACCCTGATGCTGGGAGGGATTGGGGGCAGGAGGAGAAGGGGACAACAGAGGATGAGATGGTTGGATGGCATCATCGACTCGATGAGCATGAGTTTGAGTAACCTCCGGGAGTTTGTGATGGACAGGGAGGCCTGGCGTGCTGCGATTCATGGGGTTGCAAAGAGTCGGACACAGCTGAGCGACTGAACTGAACTGAACTGAACTGAAGTAGAAACTGGAACAAGTGAATACTGATTCATTTTTCTTTGGTTTCTTTCTTTTTGGATCTTGTTTCATCAAATCCATGTGGCCATATCAGCTTTCCAATAGAGTTATCATTCAGTAAACTGCTCATCCTTTTTCTTCTTCTCCTCCTCTTCTTCTTCTTTTACTTGGCTTTTCTGTATGTTCTGGATAGGACTTTTATATCTGTCAAATTTACTTCATCATAGCTGGGATTAAAAATCTTTATTAAGTTCTTTGCCACCCAGTTAAAATCAGAGACTATTTCAAGAAGAAGCAAATTGTCAGTAGTTGCAATGGAGCCTGAAATGTTGACAAGCTGACAGAATTAAACAATGTGTCACAGCAGTCATTGTCTTTCGCCAAAAGTTATAACGCCAAGCGTGGAGTGTGCCAAGTGGAGAGTGTGTTGTTGACTGTTACTCTAATAATGTATGGAATGCATCATGCATTTTAGCTATGGAATGAAAGATAGTACATACTGAGGATGAAGGTGAGTGTTGTGGGAATAGGTACACAAGTAACTTCTTTTTCTGTTCTTTACTTATTTCCCCCTAGGACTTCATGAGTGACTAAATCTAATAAATGAATCTAGAAGGAAAAATAAGCATAAGTTAACAAAGATACAGTAAATGTCAGCTAACTACAGTGATTGTAAGACAACAATATTTATGTATGTACCTCAGTTTCGGATAAGTTAAAATGTGAAGTGATGTGGGTGTTAAGAGTCAATAAAATTAACTACACATGCGACTTCCCTCATTGTGAGCTCCATCAGGATTCTAAACCTTATTTCATCCTCCATTCCCCTTACTCTTCAGTCTTCTTTTCCAATTGTTTCAGAACAAAGAAAGAGAAGTGGTGCTACTTGTTTCTTTTCCTTCATATCTCAATAGCTATATTAAGAATTGCATCTTTTCAACTAAACAGAGTTGTGAGACAATAAGATCAGATTTATAAGTTCCTTCTGTCCTGGAGCAAGAGAAGAAATGGAAAAAAAAAAAAAAGAGAGAGTAACAGGATTCATATCCCCTTTAGAAGAATTGTTGATCTAAAGTGCTACATTCATTTTGAAGATAAAAAATTGGGCTGGTGAAATTGACTTGATTAGAAGTTATAGAAGGGAAGCAGTAAGCAGTATGTTTTTTAAGATTTTATAAAGCACAAAGGGTATCTGAAATTATAAAACATGACATTCTAAAATATTAGCAGATGTGGCATATAAATTAAAAATCACTGCCCTTTTCTAACTTAGGGTTTTGAAATTTACCAAAAGCAGTAGTTTATAAATCACAGAATGAATTCAAGCAATCTAACTTGTTTTGGGCATATTTTACAAGACCCTATTTTATCCTGTTACCCAAGAAACCACTGGCATCTATCATGCTATTCTGGACCTGTTTTCCTCTTTAAAGAATTCACATTTAGCCTTCTGTACCCTGAAACCTCATTATTACTACCTCAGGGACACGTTGCTTAGATTCTATGAATGCTCCCTATAAATTTTCCCTATAAGGACAATATTGTCTAAATAACAACAAATGCCAAAAGCACTCTGTAGCTTATGTTCAGTGTTGTTTGGCCAGATTCCTCAGGCTGTTGATACCACTCTACTGTAATCTATTCAACCAGAATGATCTTTTTGAATTTACAATTCATCAAGGGACATGAATCATACTAAACTCTGGTTCATGCCTCATTTCTAAATGAGCTAGTCCTTGATCCTTATATGGCTCTGAACCAGTCTGCACTTACAAGCAAGGCGTTTTTACCCATACTTTTCTCTAGGAAAATATTGACTTTATTGAACACCTGCCAAGCCCTCTTCCCTCTCACATCCATCATCTTCTAGGAATCTCTATCCACAGAGCATATAGAAAGATGTCTTGAATTATAAAAATGGCACAAAATTGAAAGGAAATAATAATGCAAGTTTTCTGCTTTGATTTCTGGTCACCTCATATTTAATAATTTTGATGCCTTACATAAAGACTTGCATACAGTAACTGTTTACTAAACTTTAATAAATGAATAATTAAACAGTTTATCTCCAATAAGATATAGATGAGCATAAAATGTTTTGCTATTAATCATAACAAACAGGTGAAAATCAATAAATTAATAGATGATGAACATGAGAGATGACAACATATGAGATAATATGAAGTCTTCCCAATTTTTTCTTTAAAATGTATATTTTAAACTCTGTATTCCTAAGTCTGAATGTTTTATGTTTCTGTACATTTAAACTCATATGTTACTATATGGAATGTAGAAGGGCTCTGATATGGGGAGATTTATAAAATAAATTTGAAAACTTATTTTCTGTCTCAATGGTGGTTTTATCATTGAGCATTGTACATGATTTATGCCTGAGATACAATTCATGCTTATAAAGAGATATTCACAGTAGCAACAAATTATCTTTGTTTTAAGTAATTAAGTTGAAGTGGGTTACCTGCAAATTTGTAGAAAAAATACACTCTAAAATGGCTTTTAAGCATAGTGTTACTTTCACTTCTCTCTGTTAAAATATAAGCCTCAGGTTTATTGTAGCCATTCTCACACAGAGAGTAGGAGTAGCAGGTTGCCCATTTAATTTCAGCTTTTAATTCATGTGAAAGAATAGGTTACCCTGAAACACGTGCTCAATAAAAACATCTAAATAAATAGTGAGAAAAGGGATCAGACAATTTACTGTACATGATTTGGTAGAGGAGGAGTTTTGGTCAATCAGAATTTCAGCTAGAGTTGTTTTAGGGTCTCTGATGAAAATTTTAAAAAATAGGAGAAATAAATTGTCAAGGTAACTGATATAAGTACTATCTAATGATCCAGCACAAAAAGTTAGCAATTCAGGAGAGACTCTAGTGTGCATAGTCTGAAAGGTCATTGATTCTGAAACAGGATTTTTCTTTTCATATGGCATGGAGATCACGGCCATCTCACACTCTGAGGTGAGGCTGTCCAGTGAAGAATACACTTATCCTGAGTGCTTGAGCACTGAAGGGCATCATTACTCCATTAGAGGGCATGTTTTATTCTATTTGAATTAATCGAGAACATTTACTGCTAGTTTATAACTTGTATAGCACTATTTATACCAAGTATGAGCCTTTCCTTGTTCTAGAAGCAATATTTGCTTGTTTATGGGTTCTTTATCCATGGGATTTCACTTCCAGTGCCTCCTTGAATGTTTGTTTCTAAATCTGTTGCCTAAACACTTAGCCTGCTTCTAATCCTTCGCATCACTAATAACTCAGCCTTTCTAAGTCAGTGGTTCACTAAATTGCATTTATTTTTCTCTCTGAATTAAAAAAAATACAGTATATTACACTTTCTCATCATTTATTGCTTGTTCACCCTTGCTTCAAATGTATATTAGCATAATTACATTTTTCAAAGTCTTAACTTTTATTCTCAAATACAAAGACACGAGTCTGTGAAACTACATAGTACTTGTAAACTTTAAATAGAATGAATTAAGTGTCATAGAGACAATCGTCATATTTAGTACAAAGGGAAAAATTAACTTCTATTCCAAAATTGCTGTGCTATTAAATTTGCAACTAGGTTTAAATCTTGTCTATGGTATAAGTCATTCTGTTTAGTGGTGCTCAGGGAGAACAATGATGTATGTTTAATTTTTATAAATAGTATATTTTCTAAAAAAAAACTACATGAATTTAAATTTTTATATCCACTAGTAGTATATAATAATAATGTTTAATTTACACCCCCATTTATTACTAAATGTTCTTAATAATTCACCTTTAGTAAACTAATACATAAATAATTATAACAATATATTAAATTTAATATGTTTAATCACTAGTGTCATTAACAATAGTTCTTATCAGTTTGTCTTTATTTTCTGTCATTATTTGCTTATATCCCATTCTCATGCATTTTTATAAGTTTGTAGAAACTGTTCAGGAACACAAATCTCTTATTATAAGATATTTGCTCTCAATCTTGCATTTGTACATCCTCTATGGGGTCTTCAAATATACACAGACAAATTCATAGAGTAAAATCAGTCAGTTTTTGTCTTCACATTTGAATCTTTGTACTGATTAAAAATTATTTTTAAAAATAAGCCACTGTAAATACACTCCACTTTCACATGCTTAATGGTTTTGTTAGGTAATTAGAATAGGAAAAAGGCATCCAGAATGGTGGTGGGTAAAAGACAAGGAAGGAAAAAGCCTGTGAAAATAGAACAAAGGAGGGTCCAGGGACCAGAGTGAGGACCTCAGGTAAAACAAACAGCACTCCTGGCTAGTCCAGTTTACATAGGGCAGGCCCTGGGGGAGGAGAAAAAAACATATAAAAAGAGGAGCCAAAATTGGGCCAGAGGTCTCTCTTCTCTTCGTGTCTTTAGGGCCGGCATGCCCTCATGCCTCCAGGATATTTTTTCCTTTATTTTCTAAATAAAACTGAGCTGTAACAGGGAACTGTAACACTGGTCTGTCCGTTGCTTCAAATTTTTGTTGCAATGAGACAGAACCAAGGAAATGACAAACTCCCCTGACAGTTTTTTGAAGGTTCTTCTTTCTTTCTTTCTTTTTGTGAGTGTAGCTTTTTAATCCATTTGAAACACATTTATGATGGTATGAGGTCAGAAAAAAGCTTCATATTTCAGTATGGATAAATAACTATTTTAGAACTGTTTAATTACTTGAAATGGAAAATTCTTCATTAATCATATGCCCATACATGCATATATTTATCTCTACATTGTAAATTTTGGCTTATCAATATCTTTATTTCTTTTTCAATTTATTTTACTGAAATTTTTTAATTTAAATAATTTAATCCAGTGCTAAGAAAGTGTGGGGTTAAGTTCAATAATTTATGATTTCTGTCCTTTAATTCCTTTCTTTCTTTAACTTTAAACATATTTATTGATACATCTACTGTAGGTCAGAAATACCCAACAGGAAAAAAGGTAACACTAGAAAGAAAGGAAAGAGAAGTAATATAAACAGGTAAACACAACTGAAAATTCTGGTAAGTACTATCAAATAATTTCCCTATCCAAGAGCATTTTGTTGCAGAAAGATAGTTACTAACTTCTTTAGCGGCATTAAATGCTTAACTTACTAACTGTAATTAAATTTATTTTAAAAATCTTTAAAAACACATATGATAAATCTTTATTTTTATGTTTACAATAATAGTTGTCTTGGTAAGTAACTTCACACTTCCTTATTCTAATTTTACTATTTCAATTAATCATTTTGCCAACTATTTTTAAATGCTTCAATACTATAAAAATACAGAAATCATTAAATGAATATAAAAGCTTATTTCTACTCCTATACTATTTAAAGGAATTGCATTATGTAATTTATTCATTTTCTTTATACTTTTTCCCCATAGTTTTCATGGACAGAATCACAATCTCAGAACTAGGAATAAAATAGCATACTATCTCTGCCTAGATTATGGGTTGTAGCTTGTCAACAACTGACTTACAACTTAAATATTAGGCGGCCTGATTATATCTTCTAAGGTTTTTCAATAATCTTTATTTAAATATTGTTCTTGGCCACTATTAAACATCACATTAATTTTCTGTGGCAAAATAACACTCCAAGCTTGTGTGTTTCCTTGCAACCAGAAGCTTTTTCTCATGTACCCATGTCTATCAAGTTTAATTTTCTTTCTCTCCCACGTTCCTCAAATATTTAGAAACATCAAGTAGTATCACATACTGTACATTAGAGGGTGGTCCAGAGTTTATATATCTTAGGAATTCACATATTGGGCATGCAGTCTGTTTCCTCTAAGCAATAGATCAAGCTACTATATTTCATCAGATTTGGGGTCTGCTTTCTACATGATCAGTCTGTAGAAAATGGAGTTTATAAACCTTTCTGTTTTTAGTGTATATCCTACTTTTACCAGAATAGTTTGGTTTAATCACAGTTCCCTTTAGTTTCCCCTCTCTTTTATTTTTAAGTTGGAAAAATTAGTAAATCATAGTTTTTATATAGACAGATGTTTAATATTATAGAATAATCATATATATGTATATATAAACCAATATCTTCATATAGTTATTTTAAAAATTAAAAACATGTGTATAAATATATCTAATACTAAGAATAATGTCACTTGTCTTATTTTTGCATACATGTTTTCATTAACTTAATTTTTTTTCTATTTAAACATACTTTTTGGAGAAGGAAATGGCAACCCACTCCAGTACTCTTGCCTGGAAAATCCCATGGATGGAGGAGCCTGACAGGTTACAGTCCATGGGGTCACAAAGAGACAGACATGACTGAGGGACTTCACTCACTTCACTATGGGGAAATGGGGTTTTACTATATCAATATATTCCAATTCTAAATTTTATTCTATTTTGCTGTCCATTATCACTTCCTGGTCAATAGGGTTCTTATTAACATTGGCTCTTCTAAACATTTGGGTATTTCTACTTTTGAAAGCATTTTTGCTTTCTGGAACAAGTGCTCTGGCACTATCTTCTGCTTGAATACAATGCACATGTTCCTGAAACCTTGCAGTGTGTAAAATCACCACTAACAATCACAGGGCTTATGGGGAAAATGAGACTGGTCAAAACCAGTCTGTTTACAGTTATGTAAACAGTACTAACAAAAACAATAATTGGCATCTTGGGAAATAACTGGGGCAGATTAGACAAGCAGCACAGGTTTTCTGGAAGTGGCCTTGAAGAATATTAAAACTGAACAAAAAATAACAGGGAAGAAACTGTGACTTGTGGGAAAGACAGAATCAATGCAGAGGGAAGTGATGCTCTGAGCACTGTGGAAAGTAAAACCTACCTTGAATCTAGAATTCTTCAGGGGTGGGATTATAGCTCTCCAGAGTAAACTCTGTGCAGAGACCCATTTTCATCTTTCCAAAAACAGATGAAGGATCTCTTGCCTATGAAATAAGCAAGCTTACTACTTTTTGCTGATGGTTAAAATAGCCCCACTATTTTGGCTGTCTCCCTTTAGTAACTCAGACATGAATCCACACTTTTTTTTTTTTTTTAACTTATGCTCATAACTTTTTCCTCACTGTTAAAAATGTAGGAATAAAATTATTTAATGGAAAGATGTTATTGCAGAAGAAAATTTCTTGCAACAGCATAGAATCAGTTGCTTTAAAATAGTGTATATATATTTATATTAATTAGTTAATTAATTGAGTGTGACTTGATTTTCTATATGGCTTACATAATGCTTGTCATTACAATTTGGATCTCAGTAATACCACTTGTAATATGAAAGAGTTCCCTGTGGAGTGGTGTGATGTGTGTATGTGTGTGTGTGTGTGTGTGTGTGTGTGTGTGCATGAACATGTGCATGTGCTAAATTACACACTGTTCAAAACAAATAATAATGTAAAATGGGCAATTAGTCTTTTTATTTATGACAGCCACTGGTTTTGTCAAATGTATACCAAAATCCTTCAGAGGTGTGACACATTTTTTCCCCTTAATAAGAGGTTTTATATCCAAGTATCCAAATCTCATTAACTCTGTCAATATGACCATGGGTACATCCTCAGTGGGAAAACTTTCCTACAATTTTCCCATTTGATTAACACCGTACATTTTCTTATTTGATTAAATACTTTAAATTGAATGAAGGACTCCAAGGAGCACTTTTTTTGGAAAGAAAAATATTTAACCCTGTTATGAGTGACAAATACCATTCTTAGTTAAGCTTTGAATTTAATTTCTCTGATAAAATTCTCTTTGAATGGCACTGTACTTATGAAGTGTCCAAAACTTGCAAATTATAGATTAATGAAAAGGATGCAATTTTATTCTTCAAATTTCTTGAATACAGAAAAAAAATCAAATATAAATTTAAAATAAAAGGATACAATTAAGTAATATTATCTGTTTGTAATACTCTAGGTATATAGTCTTCTATGGGACTAATGATACAGAGTTATTGATAATACCTCAATCACTGTTTATTACTGTCCAAAACAATCACTCTTTGGTTCTGTCCAAATCAATCCTGATCTAGGTTTATAATAAATTAAAATAGATCCAAGGCATGGTGTTACAGTTAGAAGTCTGTGCATTTACTTGGAATTAGAAGGACCTAGCTTTGAATCCAGCTTTGTCAATTCTGATCCCTGAAAATGCAAGTGTTAGTCAGTCAGTCATTTCTGACTCTTTGAGACCCCATAGACCGTAGCCTGCCAGGCTGCTCTGTCTATGGGACTTTTCCAGGCAAGAATACTGGAGCAGGTTGCTATTCCCTTCTCCAGGACAATTTTTAAGATTGTGAGAAATACATTTTTTATCTACAACCATGACATAGAGTACAGGGCTTACAACACAATATCTGTCCTTACAGAGAATCTGCCTTGGTATGTAATCTACAATGGTCCCTTAATTATTTCATCTACAAATAAAAATAATTTTTAAAACAGGAGCATTCAAAAGCTTTTTGCAAATAATTTATATACATAATAAACATGTGATGCCTAATAGGTATCCTTATGCTATTTATTATCATATTGAAAAGAATGAGCATGGCAAGAATGCTTATTGTTCAGCCTGAAATGATATAACACACTTTTTAACTTATATTTTTATATAAGTTATATATAACATATATAACATATATAACTTAAAAATAACTTACATTTTTCTTTAACTTATATTAGAAAATAAAAGTAGAATTCCCTTTTCTGGCTGCATGGTATGTGGGATCTTAGTTCCCTGATAACGGTGACCCCTGCAGTGGAAGCAGTAAATCTTAACCACTGGACCACAAGGGAAGTCCCTAAAAGTAGAGTTTAATACAATAATACTTATTCCTATAGATAGTAATAAAAAATAACTCTGACTCTAAAAACTCTAAATTTTTAAGTTATCTTGAAAATAAACTTAAAAATTTAATCAGAGATTATTTCAGCTATTATTGTTTTTGTTCAGTTGCTTAAGTTGTGCCTGACTTCTTGCAACACCATGGACTGCAAAAGGCCAGGCTTCTCTGTCCTTCATTATCTCCTGGAGTTTGCTCATACTCATGTCCATTGAGTAGGTGATGCCATCCAACCATCTTCATCCTCTGTCGTCACTTTCTCCTTTTGGCTTCTATCTTTCCCAGCATCAGGATCTTTTCCAATGAGTCAGCTCTTCACATCAGGTGGCCAAAGTATTGGAGCTTCAGCTTCAGCATCGGTCCTTCTAATGAATATTCAAGTTGATTTCCTTTAGGATTGACTGGTTTGATTCCCTTACTGTCTAAGCGACTCTCAAGAGTCCCATCAGCACTCTCACCAGCACCACAACTAGAAAGCATCACTTCTTCAGCACTCAGCCTTCTTTAGGGTTCAACTCTCACATCTGTACATGACTGCTGGAAAAACTATGCTATGATGATACAGAACTTCATCAGCAGAGTGATGTCTCTGATTTTTAATACACTGTCTAGTTTTGTCATATATTTTCTTCCACGGAACTAGGGTCTTTTAATTTCATGGCTGCAGTCACTGTCTGCAGTGATTCTCGAGTTAAAGGAAATAAAATCTGTCACTGTTTCCACTTTTTCCCCATCTGTTTGCCATGAAGTGATGGGGCTGACTGCCATGATATTAGTGTTTTGAATGTTGATGTTTAAGGGTTTATTTTGCAATAAATTCATTTTAATTCTCTACCTTGATAGGGAGTACATATTAAAATCAAATAATTCTACCAGTATTGATGGCTCTTAAAATTTGTCTTGTTATTTGCCAGGAGAATAATATTTTATGTATTCTTGAGTTCCAGTTCAGAATTCATTTATGCATTTCACACATTTCCTACATGTCAGCAAATCTAGAACTTGTATTGGTTAAAAAAAAAAAAAAAAAGTCCAGACACATCAATCCATCTCTCCTCCAAGGGTGATCCTTCTGTCACAAGGAGAATTGGTAAGGCTTTTTCTACATTCATAATAGAAGTGAAAATTTCAGTTTGGTTCGTGGCTTAGTCATGTCCGATTCTTTGTGACCCAATGGACTGCAGCATGCCAGGCTTCCCTGTACATCACCAACTCCCAGAGCTTGCTCAGGCTCATGTCCATTTGAGTTGGTGATGCCATCCAACCATCCTCTGTCTTCCTCTTTTCCTCCTGCTTTCAATATTTTCCGCCATCAGGGTCTTTTTCCAACGAGTCAGTTCTTCACATCAGGTGGCCAAAGTATGTCAAAACTTACACCTGAACCAACTTTAACAGCAACACAAGACCCATGTTGTCAAGCTCTTTTGTGTGTTTACATTTGAATTGACTTTTAAGGACTACTGACTATTATTCCTTTTTCTTTTTTTTTTTTTAAATATTGATTTTATTAATTTGTTAAAAAATAACAGAAATAATGAAAATAAACCCATTACATGTTAACATAATTAACATATCTTTATGAAAAAATTTTATTTTTTAAACCAAGATATAATATTGATAAAAATGGGATTTTATATCTTTGCATATCTTTTTAGCAAGCCTATTAAAAGTTGACTTCCAAGGAAAATGTTTAATGGATATGTGGCCCATTCAGTCTGTCAGGTATTTTGCTTGCTATCATTATAGGTCAATGCCCATGTAAATCTATTCAATGAAAGAAAGGAAATTAACTGAATTTTGGCTCAAAATGTTTTACTCAATATCCTTTTTATATATTCTATGAAATGGTCATTTATGACTCATCATGCTCCTCAATTTTTTAAGAACCCATGATGTGAGTTTCTTTTAAATGCAATGCATTTATCTTTCTGGAGAAACCACTGTGTTCTGAAGTGTCTATAAGAATGTGCAAACTTATGGTAAATCACTTTTTGTCATGTTTGACTGGTGGGACAAAGATCATGATCAATCACAAAAAAATATTAGCCTGAATAATTTCAAAGTTTGCTCTATTTACAGTTAGCTTATACATTTACAAGCTGCTATAATAACTTTTGAAAAAACATGAGACTTAAAAATAGATAAATGAGGTTTTAAAGTATTCTGATGATTTTTTATTATAATTCTATATTTGATTAACCTTTACAGTATTTGATATGAGATGGTTAGATAGCATCACCAACTCAATGGACATGAATTTGAGTGAAATTCAGGAGATACTGGAGGACAGAAAAACCTCACACGCTGCAGCCTATGGGGTCGCAAAGAATCAGATATGACTGAGCAACTGAACAACAACAATCAATAACTATTATGTGGAAATTGTAGTAATTGATAATTTTATTAGTTATAGCAAAAATAAAAGTCAGACATGGAGACAATTTTTTTAAAGACAGTATACCTGCAGTACTGTAAACAGATAAAATTATTCAATGAATTTATCCATTTACTTTAAAATTTTTATTTTAGTATTTCCTTTGTGTCAATAATAGGCATAACTCTGAGAAACTAAAAGTTTTAATCAACTATATAAACATTTTGTTAAATAAATCATTATGTGGTTACTAAAAGTCATCATAATTTATAAACTAAGACTTTTTATAAATGTTTTATTCAAAGGGAAACATATTTGTTTTTTTCATTCCATAAGCATAAGTTCCCTATCCATTACTCAAATGCAAGATTAACATAATTTCCCCCCAGAAATACAGTTATGGATAAATATGTCCCTCCCCTATGCTCATAAATCTCATTTTATTCATGTTAATCTTTATTTTAATATTGGATTTTAATATCATGATTTTTATTTTAAAATAATAAATGTGATATTTTTTCAAATATATATACTCCTTTATCGACCAAACTTGGAGCAATTTATTTTCCTTTTCTGTCAAATTTTTTGACTTATATGCATTTCTGTATCCAGTGGCATTAAAGTTTTATTTGTTCTGCTGCAATTTCCACTAAAATTAGCAATCTAATGTTAAAACAAGTTAAAAATTTAATCTGAAAGTGTCGTTGAATGTTCACTATTTGCCATTTAATAAAACTAATAACATATGAAGAGGGATAGTAATTATTTGCATGTTTTAGTATACATGATTGTGTGTGTATAGTATTTACATGAGTTTCTGGGTATGAGTGTGTGTGTGTGTGTGTGTGAGCGCGTGCACATCTATGTGTCTGTGTGTCTGTGTGTGTAAGAGTGGAGAGGGAAGGAGGGATATTAAACACAATTTTGTAACTGCTGACTTCAAGTTTCCTTTTAGGCATTCAAGTGAATATGTACACTTGGAAGTAGATTAGGTGGAAGTTATTTTTTGAGCACAAGCTTATGTATTAATATATGGTGAAGTGAAGAAGTGAAGTGAAGTCGCTCAGTCGTGTCCGACTCTTTGCGACGCCATGGACTGTAGCTTACCGGGCTTCTCCGTTCATGGGATTTTCCAGGCAAGAATACTGGAGTGGGTTGCCATTTCCTTCTCCAGGAGATCTTCCTGACCCAGGGATGAACCCGAGTCCTCCCACATTGTAGGCAGACGCTTTACCGTCTGAGCCACCAGGGAAGTCCAATTAATATATGGTAGTTGAAACCAAAAAGTGCTTGGAATACATCAGGGAAATTCTAAACAGTGAGTAAAATAATGTCTGGGGAACCTAGAAACTTGAGAGTCGGGCAAGAAACAGTAACATGCAAAGCATACTTGAAAGCAAAAATTCAAAAACAAAATCAGAAGATAGTACATAGTTTCTTAGAAAGAAATGAAAAAGAAAGCTTAAAGACTAAGTGGCATCCTAGTTAAATGTTCTTCACAAATTTTGGGTCTACATTTTGATGATTGAAAAGGAATATCTTTTCTTTTCAATTATCCTTCTTAGCTACTTCTGATGAGAAAACTGAAGAGAACGGTCTCCTTGGGAATTCTGCTTCATGAATATAGAAGTTTGGCCCTCAGAAGTAAAACATTTAAGTTATGATTGCTTTATTCCAGGTGGCTCAGTCTATTGAAAATACAATTGTTTCAAATTTTTGTGAATGTATTTGCAATTAATTGAAACTGACACTTTGTACACACACATGATCCTGCCTGAGACATTTAGTGCTACAGATTTAATTGTGATTATTTGAGATGTACCAGGTTTCTGTAGGACAAAGCAATCCTTAGAAAGAACAAAGTAGGAGACATCAGACATCCTGGTTTCAAACTATATTGTAAAGCTATAGTAATCAAAATAGTATGATACTGGCATAAAAACAGCAACATAGATCAATGGAACAGAATGGAGAGTCCACAAATAAATTCCTGCTTATATAACCATCTAATATTTTATGAGAGTCAAGAACACTCAATGGCTAAAAGTTTCTTTAACAAATGATGTGATGAAGGGTGGATAATCAGATGCAAAAATAAAATAAAATCTGACACCTATATTACTCCATTTACAAATATTAACTCAACAAAGATGAGAGAGTTAAACATAAGTCCTGATACTATACTCCTGGGGTGGTGGTGGGGGGACATAGGGTAGAAGTTCCTTGACACGTTTTTGGGGGGGTGGGGTGGGGGCAGTAATATTTTTAGTATAACACCAAAAGCACAAATAAGAGAAGCAAAACTAAATAAGAGAGACTGCATCAAGCTTAAAAGCGTTTGTTAAACAAAAGACAATCATCAAAATGAAAAGGCGACCAATGGAATGGAAGAAAATATTCACAAACTATGTATTGGGGAAGGGATTGATATAAAAATAGAACTCATACAACTAATAGGAAAAATACGATTAAAAATGGACAGAGGAATTGAATAGACATTTTTTTCTAAAGAAGACATCCAAATAATCAATAGGTATAGGAGAAGATGCTTAACATTACTAATTAGCAGGGAAATGCAAATTAAAACTACAGTGATATATCACTTCACACTTGATAGATGTTTATCGTCAAAGAAAGAAGAAATAATCGTTGGCAAGGATGTGGAGAAAAGGGAATGCTTGTGCACCATTGGTGAGAACATAAATTGTTTTAGCAAGTATAAAAAATAGCGTGAAAAGTTCCTCAAAAATAAAAGTTACTCAAAACAAACAAAAAAATAGGACTACCATATGATCCCAGCAATCACGCTTCTGGTTGTATACCCAATGGAAATTGAATCACGTTTTCTAAGAGATATCTACACCCCCAACTTTACTGCTGTATTTTTCACAATATACAAGATACGGACAAAACCCAAGTGGTGTCTGTCAAGGCTGTTGAATCACGTTTTCTAAGAGATATCTACACCCCCAACTTTACTGCTGTATTTTTCACAATATACAAGATACGGACAAAACCCAAGTGGTGTCTGTCAAGGCTGAATGGATAATGAAATATAATATGTATTAGATTAAATATATATATATAATATATTTGAAATTGTTCAATAGATTATGAAAATATTATATATATATATATTTGTTATTGCTGTTCAGTCACTAATTTGTATCTGACTTTTTGTGACCCCATGGACATGGCATGCCAGGCTTCCATGTCCTTCACTATCTCCTAGAGGTTACTTAGATTAATTTCCATTGAGTCAGTGATGCTATCTAACTATCTCATCCTCTGAAACTATGCTTTCCTTTAGCCTTCAACCTTTCCCAGCATCAAGATCTTTTCCATTGAGTTGGCTCAAAGTATTGAAGTTTCATCTTCAGCATCAGACCTTCCAATGAATACGCAGGGTTGATTTCTTTTAGGATTGACTGGTTTGATCTCCTTGGAATACAAAGAACTCTCAAGAGTATTCTCCAGCACCACAGTTCAAAAGCATTAATTCTTCAGTGCTCAGCCTTCTTTATGGTCAAACTCACATTTATGCATGACCACTTGTAAAACCATATCTCTGATTTTATGGACCCCGGTGGGCAAAATGATGTCTCTGCTTTTTTAGTATGCTGTTTAGGTTTGTCATAGCTTTCCTTCTAAGGAGAATCTTTGAATGCCATGGCTGTAGTCACCATCTGCAGTAATTTTGGAGCCCAAGAAAATAAAATCTGTCACGGTTTCCATGTTTTCCCCTTCTATTTGCCTTGAAGTAATGGAACCAGATGCCATGTTCTTAGTTTTATGAATGTTGAGTTTCAACTCAGTTTTTTCATGCTCCTCTTTCATCCTCATCAAGAGGTTCTTAAATTCTTCATTTTCTGCCATTTGAATAGTATAATTTGCATATTTGAGGTTTTTGATGTTTTGCCCAAAAATCTTGACTCCAGCCTGTGATTCCCCACCCCAGCATTTTGCATGATGTATGCTGCATACAAGTTAAGCAGGATGACAATATTCGGTCTTGTTGAACTCCTTTCCCAATTTGGAACCAGTCAGTTTTTCCATGTCCAGTTCTAACCATTGCTTCTTGACCAGCATACAGGTTTCTAAGGAGACAGGTAAGGTGGTCTGCCATTCCTATCTCTTTAAAAATATTCCCTACTTCATTATGATTCATACAATCAAAGGCTTTGCCGTACTCAATAAAGCAAAAGTAGATATTTTTCTGGAGTTCCCTGCTTTCTCTATGATCCAGAAAATGTTGGCAATTTGATCTCTTGTTCCTCTGCTTTTTCTAAACCCAGATTCAACATCTGGAAGTTCTTGGTTATATGTGTGTGTGTGTGTGTGTGTGTGTGTGTGTGTGTATGGGCTTCCTTGGTGGCTCAGATGGTAATGAATCCACCTGCAATGCAGGAGACCTGGGTTCAATCCCTGGGTGGGGAAGATTCCCCAAGGAGGGCATGGAAACCCACTTCAGTATTCTTGCCTGGAGAATCCCATGGACAGAGGAGCCTGGCAGACTGCAGGCCATGGGTTCACAAGGAATCGGAAATGACTCAGCAACTAAGCACACACACACACACACACACACACACACACGCACATATATATATATATATATATATATATATATACACACACACACATAGAGAGAGAGAGGGAGGGACAGGGACAGGGAAAGAGAGGCAGACATGACAAAGAGGGAAATCATGCCATTTGCTACAACATGAATAGATATTGTGGGTATTAAATGAGATAATTCAGACAGAGAAAGACAAATATTTTATAATACCTCTTATAAGTGGAATCTAAAAAGCTGAACAGATAACAGAATTGTGGTTACCAGAAGAAGTCGGAGGTTAGAAAAATATACAAGGTTGAAATTTGTAACTAATATATAAATAATTTCTGGATATCTAATGCAGAGTATACTGATTATAGTTGAGAATACTGTATTATAATCTTCAAATGTGAGAGACTAGATCCTAATTATTCCCACCACAAAAGATGATAATTACATGTTTAGAAAGAAGTGTTAACTAATATTGTGTTGGTAACTGAAATATATAAATGTATCAAATCAATATGTTGTGTATCTAAATCTATAAAATGTTATATGCTGATTATGTCTCAATAATTTCAAAATTTGGATCAATCACTTTGAAAGTACTTTGCTCATAGTCCTTGCAGTAAATAGCTTCTGAAATCATTATCAATGTACGCATCCTTTTGTCTTCATTCTGTTGTATAATCTCTTTAATCTGAATATGACTTACATGCTTGCATGCTAACTTGCTACAGTCATGTCTGACTCTTTGAAACCCTATGGACTGTAGCCCTCCAGGCTCCTCTGTCCATGGGATTCTCCAGGCAAGAATACTAGAGTGGGTTGCCATGCACTCCTCCAGGGGATCTTCCCCACCCAGGGATCGAACCTGTGTCTCCTCCATCTTCTGCATTGGCAGGCAGGTTCTTTACCACTAGCGGCACCTGGAAAGCCCTGAACCTGAGTATGAACTGACTTAGTCCCTTGCTTCTAACATGTGGACTGGTAAGCTGATAGCATGTCATTTTAGAGATTGGATTATGGAGGTCAGGATCTCTTCCATGCTCAACTTGATGAAATCAGCTGCCATATTGTGAAATGATCTGTGGAGAGGATTGAGGCTGGATTCCCGTCAATAGTCAGTGAGGAATCTAAGCTCTTAGTTCAACATGTGATATATTAGACACTGCTAGCAACTACGTGGATGAGTGTGACAGAAAATCCATTCTCAGTTGTACCTTGAGATGCCTGTGGCTTTGTGAGATACCTAAGGCAGCTGAGGACCCAACTCAGACATGCTTGGATTCCTCACCCACAGAAACTGTGAAAAAATTTGCTATTTATTCCTCCAAGTAGCTATGTTTAGAGATATGAATAACACAGTGATTGATAACTAGTACAGCCATTAAATATGAATAATCTTGTCATACACTCAACAAATTCATTCTAGATATGTGCTATAAAACTATTATGCCTCACGTGGACTGGGAAATTAAATAAATGGGCTCTTCATAAAATGAACTTTAAAGAAAGTATAAACATAGATCAACCTGGAACCCAAAATTATGGGTAAAATCCAACAAGTTACAAAATTTACTTATATAGATGATTTTGCACTTGTATATTACAGCAGCAAAATATATATAATTATATGAACTATAGTAAAGATATAATGTTAATCCATTGTACAGACTTTGAGATCAGGATATTGCCTCAATGAAAGATTATTGAGAAGTCAAAGAAAGCATCATTATCATTAATGAAAGCATTATATTTTTCAAATAATATGTCATATGCAAATGTAGCAAAATACTATTAACTTTTATTATATTTTGGTAGAATATGCATAGCTATTTCTTATATTATACCTCTACTTTTATTGTTTTCAATACTTCATAATTTTTGAAATAATATTTAATAATGGGAAATTAAAGCATTATAAATGTGATACATTAATATGGACTTGATAAAAATGTTACTAATATAAAATATAATGAAGATAAAAGTATCTGAATTTGGTTCAGAAAAGCTAAAAGAAGACCAAATTAGACACAGGTCTTGTTTATTGTAGTACTCCAATGACAACAGGATCAACATCCATAATATATCAAATAATTTCCAAGACATTAAGCAAACAAGTCATTTATATAGAGTAATGTAAATGAATCATTTATACATCTAATGCACACAGTATATCTTTAAACTATGCCTTAGAAACATCTAGTAAATAGTATGAAGTAGCATAAATCTATCATATTGTTATTGTTGGGAAAAAAACTTTAAAATGACATGTAATCCACTAAAAATGGAAAATACATTATTCAACTATGTAAATCAGACATCTAGAAATATTAATAGTATTATGGTAATTAGAGAGTAACATAATTATTCAAATTTTAGTCACTTGATATGCAGTATATTATAACAAAGATGGGCAGTCTTAGAGATATTTTTATTGTCAATTTGTTGTGTGACATAAACTTTCCAGATTAAATATATTTTGACTAATATGCTTACTTTGACCTAGAAATTATTAAGTGAGAATGTACATAGTACCAGAATATTCATTTGCTTTGTGTACACTTTGTCACTACTAAAAAGCAGTTAGAATAATTAAGATAATGTCTATTATTTTCATTATTTGTTTAATAAGTGAGACCAAAAAATTAACTTCAAGTTATTATTTGTGGCTGTTTACAAATAACACATAATTTGTCCACAACCAAGGGGAATAAAGCTAATTCTTAAACCCTTCATAACTTACTAGCTGATTTCTGAACATTTACGTTCATACATTTATATAAACACCTTTAACTATTAAAATGGAATTAACTCTGTGGAAAATAAAATGCAAATTTCATTGAATCATTTATTTTACTGTAAGTCACTCAGTCATGTTTGAATCTTTGCAACTCAAAGTGTATGGAATTCTTCAGGCCAGAATATTGGAGTGGGTAGCCTTTCCCTTCTCCAGGGGATCTTTCCAACCCAGGTCTTCTGAATTGTAGGGGGATTCTTTACCAGCTGAGCCACAAGGGAAGCCCAGGAATACTGGAGTGGGTAGCCTATCCCTTCGCGGGTGGATCTTCCCAAACCAGAAATCGAACTGGAGTCTCCTACATTGCAGGCAGGTTCTTTACAAACTGAGCTGTCAGGGAAGTCTGAATCATTTATTCTTGAATATTTAAATACATTTTTGATAACATGTATAGAAAGAACTCCAATACTTTGGCCACCTCATTTGAAGAGTTGACTCATTGGAAAAGACCCTGATGCTGGGAGGGGTTGGGGGCAGAAGGAGAAGGGGACAACAGAGGATGAGATGGCTGGATGGCATCACCGACTCGATGGGCATGAGTCTGAGTAAACTCCAGAAGTTTGTGATGGACAGGGAGGCCTGGTGTGCTGCGATTCATGGGGTTGCAAAAAGTCGGATACGACTGAGTGACTGAACTGTACTGAATTGAACTGTACTGAACTGAACTGATAGAAAGAAAATATGATATTGAAAATCAAAAGCAGGTGGAAATGAGAAAAGACAGAATTTGGGAGACTAATAACACATTATATACAGACTTCGCTTAGATTTCATTAATGACCCAGTTTTCACCACTGCTATCCAGGCATTTTTCTGTGTAAGTTTTCAGTGCTCTCCCACTGTGGGTAATTTTAATTCTCTGTCCCTGGGTTTGGTTTGTGACTTGTTGGGATCAATATGACCTGACACTACTAGTGTCTTGAAAAGCATTAGCAAGATTAGACTCACTAGCTCTTGAGCTACTGATGTCCTCATGATAAGAACATGCTATGTCTGGTTGTCTGGAGAAAAGGATAAATGACAACTAAAGCAGAGAAGCATCAGCAGAGATGCCCTAAGAAAGCTCAGCTGAGAATAGACCTCTGAGTAAATTTCAGATCCAGTCAAACCACTGATGACTGAGCAAGTCCAAAATAAACTGGGCCCAAACAAAATTATCCCAGCCATGGGAAACTCAATTTATAACAAATAGTAGTAGTTGATTTTAAGCTACAGGACTTTTTTTTTTTTTTTACACAATGATAATTAAATGATGTAAGCCAATTATTTTATAGAGCATTTTATGAAATGGAATCCATACAATGCATGTTTTCCATATTGTGTAGCTACAGAAATTCATAATACATACTATTAAAAATTCACCTTAATGTTTTCTTCCTTCAGATAATAACGTTTTGTCCTTCAAAGAAAATTGTAATATATACAATTAGGTTAGTGCATGGAAAAGGTCCTCCCAAGTTATATTATGACAGACATCAAAAATATATCATAAAATATTATGAAATTGAATCATTAATTTTGTATACCTGAAGCTAACATATTGGGTTGGTGCAAAAGTAATTGCAGGTTTTCATTGTTGAAATTTGCTGTTTGATACTGGAATACGTTCTTAAATAAATGTGGTTATGTTATACATCATTTTAATGCACATTTGCACATTTCTTGTTTTTTTTTTTTTTTTTTTTTGCTAATGACATTGCTTGCTGTGTATTTTATATTTATTTTAGACTATGGAAATGATGTTAGACAAAAAAAGTAAATTCAAGAGATTTTTTTTATTTGAGTTCAAAATGGATTGTAATGTAGTGGAGACAATTCCCAACATCAACAACACATTTGGCCCAGGAACTGCTAATGGATATAGTGCAGTAGTGGTTCAAGAAATTTTGCAAAGGAGACAAGAGCCTCAAAAATGAGAAACATATTGGTTGGCCATCAGTATTTGACAATTACCAATTAAGAGGATTGTCAAAGCTGATCTTCTCATAAGAAGTTGTCAAAGATGATCCTCTTGTAGGAATTTGCTGAAGAACTCAACTTGGACTATTCTACGGTCATTCAACACTTGAAGCAAATTGGAAAGGAGAAAAAGCTGCACAACTGGGTCCTTCATGAACTGTGTGTGTGTGTGTGTGTGTGTGTGTGTGTGTGTGTTAGTCACTCAGCCATGTCCAACTCTTTGTGACCCTGGACTGTAGCCTGCCAGGCTCCTCTGTTGATAGGATTCTCCAGGCAAGAATATTGGAGTGGGTTGCCATTTCCTCCTCCAGGGAATCTTCTCAACCCAAGGACTGAACCTGGTCTCCTGCATTGCAGGTGGATTCTTTACTGTCTGGGCCACCTGAGGAGGCCCATGAGCCGACCACAAATCAAAAAAAAAAAAAAAAAAAATGTCGTTTTGAAGTTTCATCTCTTTTTCTATGCAACAACAATAAGCCATTTCTCAACCCAACTGTGATGTGCAATGAACTGTGGATATTATACTACTGGTGATGACTAGGTTGGTGGTTGGACTGAGAAGAAGCTCCAAAGCACTTCCCAAAGCCAAACTTGAACCAAAAAAGGTCCTTGTCACTGTTTGGCGGTCTGCTACTTGTCTCATCTACTACAGCTTTCTGAATCCCAATGAAACCATTACATCTGAGAAGTACTCTCAGCAAACTGATGAGATGCACTGAAACCTGCAACACCTGTGGCCAGCACAGGTCCCTAGAAAGGGCCCAGTTCTCCACAGAAACACCTGACTGCACATCACATAATCAATTCTTCCGAAGTTGAACAAGTGGGCTAAAATGTTCTCCCTCATCTGCCATATACCCCTGACCTCTTGCCAACTAACTACCACTTCTTCAAGCATCTCGACAATTTTTTTCAGGGAAAACGCTTCTACAACCAGCAGCAGGCAGAAATGCTTTCCAAGAGTTCACTGAATTACAAGGTATGGCATTTTTATACTACAGCAATAAATAAGATTATTTCTCAATGGCAAAATTGTGTTGACTGCAATCGTTCATATTTTGATTAATAAAGATGTGTTTGAGCCTAGTTATGAAGATTTAAAATTCATGGTCCAAAACCACAATTACATTTGCACCAATATAATATGTCAATTACACCTCAATAAAAAATAAAGAAAAAAATTAGAAACTAAAGATAAATATTAAGCATAGATTATTATAACCAGAGAACATGAAAAATGCAGGGGAGGAGATTAAAAATTAATTTCACTCTTTTTCTCTATTTATTGATTCTGTGGGGTGAATGCTAAGTTGCTTCAGTTGTGTCCAACTCTGTGCAACTCTATGGGCTGTAGCCCACCAGGATCCTCTGTCCATGGGATTCTCCAGGCAAGAATGCTGGAGTGAGTTGCCCAGCCCTCCTCCAGGCGATCTTCCTGATCCAGGGATCAAACCCATGTCTCCTGCATCTCCTGCATTCCAGGCAATATAGGTTACAGTAATATAAATCATAAAGTCTCACAAGATAAGTGACCATTTCCTAATCATCTTTTTTGTTGTTGTTCATGTGGAAATTTGTTTTTACCTGAATATTTTAAGGTACATTTTTAAAAAGAATATTTCTAAAATTTACCATTAAAAGACAAAGTAAATGCTGTACTACTATTATATACTATTGGTGTCCTCAATAATTTTTCAATATTTTATCTTTTATGAATTCAGATGATAACTCCACTTGGTAATCTAAGATTTTATCTTAGGCAAAAACTTAAATGCCATTCTTCTCTGGTCAGCCTGTTTAAAATGTTAAGATCCCATTTTATAGTTATTGCAATATATATATATATATATATATATATATATATGCATAAAACCACCATTTATTAAGCTCACAGATTCCCATGAGGGTGGGGGATTTGAATAGAGCAAGCCTAGATTGGTTTATCCACAGCTTGAAGTTTGTGGAATGAAATCATCTGCAAGTATCTTTAATTACACACATCTTTCAGTTGGCCCTCAAATCATATTTTCAGTCAGAGGACCTATAGGTCATTACCCACATGCTCTGAACTTGCTCACAACAAAGGGATAGTGGTATAATCAGATTTCTTATATAAAGAAAGCACAGAGTTCAAAAAGCTAGTGTCCTGATGGTCAAACTGAAATGCTTATTGTGGCTCTGATTGCAAAACCACATAATCTCATTTTTAAGGTATTATTTTGGTTAAACTAGTCTCAGACTCACCAAAATTCATGAGGATGTGGCCTACACATGCACCATCTTTCAAAGGCAAGGTGATAACATCATATTGTGAAATGGCATGTAGATTAAGTGAGACAGTTATAGTTATAATTGGAAAACATCACTTGCCACAGCTATATATTCTTATGGCTAAAATTTCACATTGCCTCTTGACACTAATATTCAATATATCCTACCTACTTATTTATTATATATTTTTCTATTAGAATTAACACATGGAAGAACATTTGAAACAAATAATCATTTAACAAATATTTAATATTGTTAAATCATTTAACAAATATTGGGTGAATAAATAGCCAAATAGATTTTAATTATTTTTAAAAGAGGAAAAAATGAAAAATAAAATTAATGTGAATAAAATATGCACATACTGGCATAGATTAAATTCAAATAATATGCTTTTAAAGCTACACATATTCCTATATGTTCAGCTGTATTTCTACATGTTAATGTTTGATGATTATAAAATTCTCTGGCCTCTTTTATTCCTAACATTTTTATATTGTGTCTTTTTCTAAGACAGGTTAGCATATATTGTGTGATTTATAATGTTTACTTCTATAAATCAATGAAATTATGAGTTTAAACTGAGATAAATTCATCTATCCATTTGCTATGAGATGCTACATTGTTTCAAGGAATATTTAGATGTTGATATACATGTTTTATAGACAGATTAGATGCATAAGTGAGTACAATGAACATGCAAATTTCATGTAAGACTGAGGGAAAGAATTGCAATGAGGTTAATAAAACTGATAATCATGTCCCTAAATATGCATCCTGGAATTAAGATGCTGACAATAATTTATCAAATTTAGTAATGAAAAACTAGAGAAAGAGGAAATGTGATCAGTATAAGAAATTAAAATGGTCATTGTTTTCCAGTCAGTGGTGACCATTCAGATAAGAGAAGGGAAACTGCCATCTTTTTGAACAAGGTAAGGAAAAGAGAATTCACTAGCACAAAGATTTTAGTTTAGGATGATTACAAAGTAGAAGTAGTGAATGTGGATGGTTGAAGTAGAATGAAAATACTAATTTATAAAGTAGAGTAGGTACAAAATGAAGAATATTTATGACTATGTTAGTATTTAAGATCCTTTTTCATACATTTCAAAAGTACAGTATACTTTATAGATTAATTCACTCGTCATATGCATGCATATTGATATGATGCTCTCACAAATATAATGTGAAAAATTTCCCCATGAATCATTTTCATCAACTTTTACTGGGTGCTTAAGGCGCTTCTAGGATGAAGAGACAGTAATTACATTTTCCTAGTCTAAGCTATTTTCTCTATTCTGCCTTAAACAGCAATGGAGTATGAATTGTGCCCTTATTCTTAATTAGCCATGCTGCCCAGTTTTCACTGAATCAGAAACAAATGCAGAAGTAGTATTATCATAAACTCTCTTTATCTCTCTTTGTGTGTCTCCTTCTTTCTCTGCCTTTCTTTTTCTCTCTTCCCATCTCTTCATTTTTCTCATGAAGTGAGGTCAAAGTGATGTCACTCAGTCATGTCTGACTCTTTGCGACCCCATGGACTGTAGCCTACCAGGCTTCTCCATCCATGGGATTTTCCAGGCCAGAATACTGGAGTGGGTTACCATTTCCTTCTCCATTTTTCTCATATTTATATGTAATTAAGTGGGCTTCCCCAGTGGCTCAGTGGTAAAGAATCCACCTATAAAATACGAGCCACAGGAGACTCTGCTTCAATCCCTGGGCCAGGTAGATCCCCTGAAGGAGGGCACAGAAACCCACTCCAATATTCTTGTCTGGAGAATCCCATGGACAGAGGAGCCTGGCAGGGCTACAGTACATAGGGTGGCAAAGAGTTGGAGCAACTTAGCACACAGACAGGCAGGCATGTAATTAAATAAATATACACATTTTAAGTGACCTCTTAAATTGCAATTCTTCACAGATGTTTTTCTTGGCACCTATACAAAATTAAAATTAAAAGATACTTGCTCCTTGGAACAAATCTATGACAAACCTAGACAGCACATTAAAAAGCAGAGACATTATTTTGCCAATAAATGTCCATCTAGTTAAAGCTATGGTTTTTCCAGCAGTCATGTATGGGTGTGAGAGTTGGACCATAAAGTAGGCTGAATGCCAAAGAATTGATGCTCATAAACTGTTGTGTTGGAGAGACTCTTGAGAGCCCCTTGGATGGCAAGGAGATCAAAGCTGTCAATCCTAAAGGAAATCACAGCTGAATATTCATTGGAAGGACTGATGAAGCTGAAGCTGAAGCTCGCATACTTTGGCCACCCAATGCCAAGAACTGACTCATTAGAAAAGACCCTGATGCTGGGAAAGATTGAAGACAGGAGGAGAAGGGGCGACAGAGGAGGAAATGGTTGGATGGCATCACTGACTCAACGACAAGCAAGCACTGGGAGGTGGTGAAGGACAGGGAAGCCTGGCATGCTCCAGTCCATGGGGTTGCAAAGAGTTGGACATGACTGAGTGACTAAACAACTGTAAATGCAAAATCAGACTCTTAGCTTATACTTCTCATAGCATCTTCTACTTCTCTTTTTTGAATTTGTGCTTTAGTCACTAGGTCGTGTAGGACTCTTGTGACCCAATGAACTCTAGCCTGCCAGGCTCCTCTGTCCATAAGGTTTTCCAGGCAAGAATGCTGGAGCAGGTTGCCATTTCTTTATCTAGGGAATCTTCCAACTCAGGGATTGAACCCGCCTCTCCTGCCTAGGCAGATGGTCTCCTGCATTGCAGCCAGATTCTTTACTGCTGAGCCACCAATATAATTTAAGGAAACATTCTGGAGATTGTTTATGTTGCTCCTTGAGGTTAGAACAGATTAACTTTATTACCACTATGCTTCTAACTTCATAGCAGTCTCTAGCACTGGAGAAGGCAATGGCAACCCACTCCAGTGTTCTTGCCTGGAGAATTCCAGGGACGGCGGAGCCTGGTGGGCTGCCGTCTATGGGGTCGCACAGAGTCGGACACGACTGAAGCGACTTAGCAGCAGCAGCAGCAGCAGCACAGTAGAACTCAAGAAATACATTTTGAATGAATAAAGTTACTTACAATCCTTGAGCTTCATACTCTTTAGATTGAAACTGGAGTTATAATATCTACATAATATGCAAAACATCAAACGTTTCAAATATTTTTTATTCTATTCACTTTTATAGATGGTGTTAATTTTTATTTTCCCAGAACTGATTTTTCTTCCTCAGTGCTAACTACAAAAATCCCACTGTTTCACTTAGGTTTGAAGCTGCATGTTCCCTTGGCTATTTTCAAATAAGTTTCAGGAAGATGAAAATGTTTGTTTTTCCTTGCACTTGAAAAAAGCAAATAATCATGTGCATTACAGAACTGTTGGCATAGCTTTGGCATATAAGTTTTATCTTCTACTTTGATTAATAAAACTTTGATTAGTTATTTAATATTGAAAATGAAAGTGCTCAGTCATGTCCAACTCTTTGTAACCCCATGGACCATACAGACCATGGAATTCTCCAGGCCAGAATACTGGAGTGGGTAGCCTTTCCTTCTCCAGGGGATCTTCCCAACCCAGGGATCGAACCCAGGTCTCCCACATTATAGGCAAATTTTTTACCAGCTGAGCCACAAAAGAAGCCACAAATTTAATATTTGTGACCCTTTAATAATATCTAATTTCCCATATTACCTGTGAATGTTTATAAACTTCATTTACTGCCTTCATCCTTTCCTTCTTCTCCCACATGCAGTCACTTGGAGAATA
Source organism: Dama dama (assembly GCF_033118175.1). NCBI lineage: Eukaryota > Metazoa > Chordata > Mammalia > Artiodactyla > Cervidae > Dama > Dama dama. The sequence goes on along the minus strand of NC_083705.1, from coordinate 54,668,556 downwards.
AGCAATGACATAAACAACTATACTAGCTTACCTACTAGACATATTTGATTTCCTCTTTTAAAAGGTTTGAATTTTGATCACTCATTTAAACTGACACTACCTTCTACTTTGGTGTGAGGATTGGATATAAATCACCAGACAACCAGCAGGGTAACAACATGAATTAAATCTCAATTAAATATGGTGATATTTCATAATGAAAAGTACTTCATTAGATGGACAGGTCATTAGCATTTGGGGCAATTGTTAAGTCTGATTTTGCTTGTTCATATATGGATATCAAAACACACAGTGTCACAGTGAAATGACAAACCTAATATGATATTTTTTTTCCATGAATAATTTCCCTCCAGATTAGAGAGAAAATTAATGTTTAATTTTCAAATAATTACTTTAAGCTACTTAAAAATAGAAAGGGAAAACAATAAAAGGAAGTCTTCAGATATAAAAGAAAAAATAACTAGTCATTGGATAAATTTTCAGAGTAAACAATCTCCCCGAATACAAATTGGACCTCATATTCCCAGTTTGTTTCCAGTGCAAAGTCAAAGTGTCGTATTATATTAGGTGAATAATAAGACTGCACAGCTCATTAAAGCATAAATTCATTTCTTTGCTTCTCTTGTGATATAATGTGTTTGCATTTTGCCCTGAGGACAGATACTAACATGAACATTTATCTGTAATTAAAGATTCACAGACCATTAACGGTACAGCAATTTCCATGCAGTTAAGGCAGGGAAATAAGATGTTTTAAAAATTACTTCCTATTCCATGTAAAAGTTAGCTTCTCTTTTTTCAGTTTAGATTTTTTCCATTAGAGGAACCCATTCCTAGATTGGCTTTCTCCAAAGTTAATGTAGAAGTGTTCAATAATCCACTACGTTCTTTTTCTTCTCAATTATCACAAACATTTTTTTTGTGATTCTGTCCTCTGTGAGGACTGCCTCAACTGACCAGAGAGATAAGTTTTAACTCTAACTTTGTCAATCTGTATTTTGAAGGTGATCTGCTGTAACAAAAGGTGAAGATAAGGAATCTTAATCCACAGATCCAAGGCTGAACAGCTAATTATCAAAAGGGGAATGGAGGAACACTATTGATATAAAACTAAATATCTATAAAATATTTTCCAGGTAATACAATATTGCAGCATTTCTGGGCAATGCCTTACCAGTGGTATTAAAAGGTCAGCAAATGGAAACCAAAAGTAACGGGCTTTATGTCAAATATCTGGGTAAAATCTGTTGTACATCTAGTCATTTAATAAAGATAAAAGCAGATGATTCTGGGCAAATTTTATCTATTCTGCAGTCATTTATTTTAGAAACATGCATTGAATATTTGCATTAGATTGAAAGCATGAAAAATAGTACAGTTGATAGGAGCACAGATGATGAAGATAAATTTCATGGATTAAAATTTTTTTTTTTTTGGTCATTTTCTGTTTGATATTGAATAAGTTGTTAGCTAAGCTCCCTATTCCATGATTTGTTCCTAAAAATGGGCTGTACAACAACTGCCAGGACTCATCACTATCTAGGTTTTGTTTGTTCATAGATACAGAGTCCAAATATATCTCATCAAATGCACATTTACATCAGTTCAAGTGAATCTGTTCCCGTCAGTGAGTTGAGAGCAGAAGTGACTAAAACTATTCCAGCTTGGCCCATAAAACTTATTTGTGCTTAATTTTGTTCTTTTCCCCTACCAATATGTAAAATATAAAGAATTCTGATGATGTTCATGACTTCAGCCACAGAATGGAAATGGCAATGTTCCTGAATCACTGCTTAGGGAAGACACTTTCCTACTCTATATACAATCTACTGTGATATAAGACAGAAGTATATTTTCATCACGTAAATCATGAATATTTGAGATTTTAGATTTTTGACCCTTGCTCTGAAGTTGGGGCTCTATGATTGAACTTCACCCAATGGAATGTAGGCAGAATTGATGTAAGACAATTCTGTGATGTAAGACACCACCATGCCTGACTTTAACATATTCTATGTGTACACCTCTAGATTACTCTTTCCTTGTCAAGGAAATGTGAAGGCACATGATGAAGATGGTGTTATAAAAAATACAAGTTCAGAGTCTGGTAGCTCGGTGGTGAAGAATCTGCCTGACAGGGCAGGAGGCACGCGCTAGATCCCTGGTATAGGAAGATTCCACATGCTGCGAAGCAACTAAGTCTGTGCTTCACAACTCTTGAGCCCTGCTCCAGAGCCTAGAAGTTGCAACCTCAGAGCCCACATGCAGTAACTGCTGAAGCATGCCTGCCCTAGAGCCTGTGTTCCACAAAAGAAGCCACAACAATGAGAAGCCAGTGCACTGCAGCTAGAGAGCAGCCCCAACCGGCCACAACTATAGAAAAGCCAAGGAAGCAAAGAAGACCCAGCACAGCCAAAAGTAAATAAATAAATAAACAGAAGTTCAGAGCCCTGAGTTACCAGAGGACTCTGGTAAATCAATCTTCACATTGGTTAGCACTGAGATTTAGGGGTCCACTTCTATGCAGCAAAAGCTGCCCATCCTTGACAATGAAGATGAGGAGGAAGTTTGTCATAGATGAAAACATATGAAGCAGTTTTTGTGTTCTTGGAAAATTCACAGCCTACTTCAGGAAATAAAAAACTGTCTATTGGGTTGGACAAAAATTTTGTCTGAGTTTTCCTGTAACATTTTATGGAAAAATCTGAATGAACGTTTTGGTCAACTAATACATGTTAACTGTTCAAAAGGTAAAAGATATATGTGACAGCTACATTATTATTTTTAGGGGTAATGAAAATTTGCAAAGTTTCACATCAGTTAAGGAGAGAAACATGAAAAAACACAAGGACTTATATTAAACTCTGCAAGTACTGCTGCTACTGCTGCTAAGTCACTTCAGTCGTATCTGACTCTGTGTGACTTCATAGCAGCCCACCAGTCTCCTCCGTCTCTGGGATTCTTCAGGCAAAAATACTGGAGTGGGTTGCCATTTCCTTCTCCAATGCATGCATGCATACTAAGTCGCTGCAGTCATGTCCGACTTTGTGAGACCCCATGGACAGCAGCACGTATTTTATTTCAGTTATTTTAAAGTGAATTATTTCCCATCAAAAAACAAACAAACAAACAAAAACACTATCAAAATATGCAGTTCATATAAAAATCATGTTCCCTAATAGAAAATAGAAAATTTCATTACTCAAAAAGGTAAATTCTTTAAATTTTATTTTGTCAGCTTTTTATCAAGTGGTCTTTGAAAATCTAAATCGGCTGAGCTCCTGTTAACTCCATTAAGATTCTGTACCTTGATGGCTATGAGCCTTCAAATTCCTCCTGGCCTTTTCATAATTTACAATAGATAATTGGGTTTTATGTACTTTTGTTTTTTATTAGGTGTGCTCTACAAATTTGTTCTATGAATAGGCAACTTAGAGATGAATTTCTAGAATCTATAAAGTAAATAAAGTTAAAAATAGTATTTTCACACACACACACACAAAATTTCTTTCATCGTATGAGATATCCTTAACAGTCATTTAAAAAATAATTTCAGGCTTTCTTCTCCAGTAGAATATTATAGGTATGAATTACAGATTTCTCTCACCCTGCTTGGAAATGTCATTCTTCCAATTGATATTTATCAATGGGAAAATAGCTTTAGAAACATGAATAATTCTTATTTTCAAGTCAGCATTGAAGAACGCATGACTGTTGAAAAATAAAATAGATACACTTGTAGTTCTATCATACTCCAATGTCATATGTCAATCTTTGGACATTTTTGTTATTACACTTCATGCAACATTTAACAGGTCATCAGCAATATAAGATTTTCTCTGAAAAAGTAATTTTCTAATAAAGAAAATAAGACTCTGAGATACAAATATCTTTATCTAATTAAACATTTCTCATAAGAGGTAGATTCACAGTTAAAAGTGAGTCTTTGTTTTTTAACCACTAGGGTATGCTATTTTCATTGTTACTGTGATAATTTAACAAAATTTCATTATAAATAGGTAATATATAAAATCTTCAGAACATATTTTTCCCCTCATGGTACCAATGTCTATCTAACAACATGCAGTTACTAAATAAATCAGAAATGGCATCAGGAAATATCTATATTTTGTTTTCCTTCTGAATTGTTTAAAATGTTTAAATCCTCAATCGTTAAAATTCTAGCAAAACTAAACAAATGGGATCTAGTTAAACTTGAAATTTTTTGCACAGCAAAAGAAACCATAAATAAAGTGAAAGACAACCTACTAAATAAGAGAAAATATTTGCAAAAGATAGGCACCATTTGACCTATTAGGGTTAATATCCATAATATATAAAAAGTCCATGGGCTTCCCTGGTGGCTCAGTGGTAAAGAATCTTCTGCCAATGCAGGAGACATGAGTTTGATCCCCGAGTTGGGAAGATCCCCTGGAGAAAGAAATGTCAGCCCACTCCAGTATTTCTGCCTGGGAAATCCCAAGGACAGAGGAACCTGGTGGGCTATAATCCATGGGGTCACAAAAGAGAAAGTCAGACATGACTTAGCAACTAAACAATAACAAACAGCTCATACAATTCAACATCGAAAAACAACATGATTAAAAACAAATTGAGACATTCAAACTTAGCTAGTCACACAATGAGAGACCTCATGAATTTCATGCTCTCACATTTTTTAATTAAAATTTTTGTTTTATAGTAGAGCATACTTGATTTACAATATTGTGCTAATATCAGGTATAAAGGAAAGTGATTTAATTGTACATATACTTAAATCTATTGTTTTTTAGATCCTTTTCCCACATAGGTTATTATATAGTATTGAGTACAATTCCCTGTTCTATGTAGTAGGCCCTTGATGGTTATCTATATTATATATAGTAGTGTCTATATGTTAAATGCAGTTCAGTGATAAAGAATCCACCTGCCAGTGCAGGAGATGCCAGAAACACTGAGTCAATCCCCGGGTTGGGAAGATCCAAACCTCCTAATTTACACTCCACCTTTTCCTTTTGTAACCATAAATTTGTTTTCAAAACCTGTGATTCTGCTTCTGTTTTGTAAATAAGTTCATTTGTATCATTTTTGAGATGTCCTACATAAGTGATATTATATTTGCCTTCCTCTGTCTTACTTAATATGATGATATCTAAGTTTATCCATGTTGCTGTTAAAGACATTATTTAATATTTTATGGCTAAGTAATATTCCATTGTATACTTGTATCATGTCTTCATATCCATTAATCAGCTGATGGTCATTTAGGTTGCTGTCATGTCTTGGCTACTGTAAATAGTGCTATAATGAACATTGGTGCTATGTGTATCTTTTCAAAGTACGCTTTTCTCTGGATATATGCCTTGGAGTGAAATTGCAGGATCATATGATATTTATGATATGAATGAATTTTTATATTTTATATTTTTAATTTTATGTGAATTCATAGGATATGAATTTTTAGCTTTGTAAGGAATCTTCATACTGCTCTCAGAAAGTGGTTGTACCAATTTACATGCCCAGCAACAAAATAGAAGTGTTCCCTTTTCTCTATATCCTCTAAAGCATTTACTGTTTGCAGACTTTTGATGCTGGCCATTCTGACTGGTGTGGTATGGCACCTTATTGTAGATTTGATTTGCATTTCTCTAACAGCACGACTGAGCGACTTCACCTTCACTTTTCATTTTCATGCATTGCAGAAGGAAATGGCAACCCACTCCAGTGTTCTTGCCTGGAGAATCCCAGGGACGGGGGAGCCTGGTGGGCTGCCGTCTACAGGGTTGCACAGAGTCGGACACGACTGAAGCGACTTAGCTGCAGCAGCGGCAACAGCTAGCATTGTTGAGCATATTTTCATGTGCCTTTTGGCCATTTGTATGTTTTCTTTGGAGAATTGTCTATTTAGATATTCTGCCAATTTTTATGGTTTTTATTTTTATTTTTTTAATATTGAGCTCTATGGGATGTTTGTATATTTTGGAGATTAATCCCCTGTCTTACAGTTTGAAAATATTTTCTCCCATTCTATGTTGTCATTTTGTCTTTTTATGATTTGCTTTGAGGGTCAAAGCTTTTAAATTTAATTAGGTCCTATCTATTTACTTATTTTATTTCCATTGCTCTAGGAGGTACTCCAAAAATATATTGTTGCAATTTATATTAAAAAATGTGTCCTATGTTTTCCTTGAAAAATTTTATGGTATATGGTTTTATAATTAAGTCTTTAATTTTATTTAAATTTATTTTTGTGTATGGTGTTAGAGAATGTTCTAATTTCCTTCTCTTACATGTGGCTGTCCAGTTTTCCCAGCATCATTTATTGGAGAGACTGTCTTTTTCCATTTTATATTCTTGCCTCCTTTGTCATACATTAATTGATTATAGTTATGTGGGTTTATATCAGAGAATTCTATTCTGTTTCTTTGATCTTATAAGCCTGTCTTTGTTCTAGAACCATATTGTTTAGATGACTCTAACTTTACAGTATACTTCAAAGTTAGGGAGCCTTATTTTTCCAGCTCCATTTTTCTTTGCCAAGATTGTTTTGGTTATTCAGAGACTTCTGTGTTTCCACACAAATCTAAAAATTTTATTTGTTCCAGATCTGCAAAAAATGTTATTGATTATTTGATAGGAATTTCATTGAATCTGTAGGTTGTCTTGTGTGATACAGTCATTTTGACAATAGTGATACTTTCAAGAATATGGTATATCTTTTGGTATACCTTTTGATCTGTTTCTGTCATCTTGAATTTCTTTTATCAACATCTTGCAGGTTGTGGAGTACAAATCTTTTGTCTCCTCAGGTAGGATTATTCCTATTTATTTTATTATTTTCAATGAAATAGTATATGGGGTAGTTTCCTTAATTTCTCTTTCTGATCTTTTATTGTTAGTGCATAGGATTTCTGTGTATTAATTTTGCATTCTGCAACTTTACCAAAATCACTGATGACCTCTAGTAGTTTTCTGGCAGCATCTTTAGGATTTACTATGTATAGCATCTTGTCTCCTGGAAAAAATGACAGTTTTCTTTTTTTCTTTCCCAATTTGAATTCTTATTATTTATTTTTCTTCTCTGCTTGCTGTATCTAGAACTTCCAAAACTATGTTGAATAAAAGTGATGACAGTGAACAACCTTGTCTCTTTCCCAGCTTAGAAGTAATTTCAGGTTTTCTCCACTAAGTATGATATTAGATGAGGGTTTTCATATATGACCTTTATTATCTTGAGGTGTGTTCCCTCTATTCCCACTTTCAGGAGAAGTTTATCCTAAAGGGATGTAGAATATTGTTAAAAGCTCTTTTGGAATCTATTGAGATTAGTGTATGGTTTTCATTCTTCAGTATATTAATGTGGTATTGATTTGTATATACTAGAGAAACCTTGCATCCTTGGCATAAATGCCACTTGATCATTGTGTGTGTGTATGATGTGTATGATGCTTTTAATATGTTCTGTGTTAGGTTTGCTGTTATTTTGTTGAGGATTTTTGTATCTATGTTTATCAGTGATATTGGCCTGTAATTTTCTTTATTGTGATATCTTTGTCTGGCTTTGGTATGAACATGATGGTGGCCTTGTAGAAGGAGTTTGGAAGTGCTCCTTCTTATGCAAATTTTTTGAAGAGTTTCAGAAGAATAGGTTTTAAATTTTCTCTAATTGTTTGATAGAATTCTCTTGTGAAGCAGTCTGGTCCTGGACTTTTGTTTATTGGGAGTTGTTAAATCAGTTTCAATTTCAGTGTTTGTGGTTGGTCTGTTCATATTTTCGATTTCTCCTGGATCAATTTTGGGACATTGTACCTTTCTAAGAATTTGTCCATTTCTTTTTTCATGATGAGCATGGCTAAACGTTTACCACTTTTTTTTTTTTTCCAAAAAACAGCTTTCAGTTTCATTGAAGTTTTCTACAATTCCCTTTGTCTTGATTTCTTCTTTCTGCTCTGATCTTTTATGATTTGTTTCCTATGGATAACTTTGAATGTTGCTTGTTCTATTCTGACTGCTTTAGGTGTTTGGGTTTTTTTTATTATTTCCTGAGGTAAGATTATATTGCTGTAAAATTCCCTCTTATAACTGCCTTTACTGCATCCCATTGGTTTTGGGAGGTTTTATTTTTCTTCATTGGTCTCTAGGAATTTTTAAAAATTTCCTCTTGGATTTCTTCAATGTTTTATTGGGTGTTTAGTAGAACCTTATTTATCCTCAAATGTTTGTGTTTTCCACATTTTTTTTTTCTTTTAGTTGACTTCTAATATCATAATGTTGTGGTTGGAAAAGATGCTTGTTATGATTTAAATTTTCTCAAATTTACCAAGGCTTGCTTTGTGTCCCAGAATGTGATCTATCCTGGAGAATGTTCTTTGTGCAGTCTAGAAGTTTGTGTATTCTGTACCTTTTCATATGGAATGCTCTATCGATGACAATTAAGTCCATCTGACCTAATTAGTCATTTAAGGGCTGTGTATATTGATTTTCTGTCTGGATGATCTGTACATCAATGTAAGCGGGGTATTGTGGTTGTTGTGTCCAGCTATTTGCAACCCTGTGGACTGCAGCATGCCAGGCTTAGCTGTCCAGCACCATTTCCCAGAGCTAGCTCAAACACATGTCCATTGAGTCAGTGATGCAATCCAACCATCTCATTCTCTGTTGCCCCTTTCTCCTTCTCCCTTCAATCTTTCCTAGAATCAGAGTCTTTTCTAATGATTTGGCTCTTTGCATTATATGGCCAAAGTATTGGAGTTTCAGCTTCAGTATCAGTTGCTCCAGTGAATATTCAGGACTGATTTCCTTTAGGATTGACTGGTTTGATCTTGCAGTTCAAGGAACTCTCAAGAGTCTTCTCCAACACTACAGCTCTAAGGCATTCAGCCTTCTTTATGGTCCAACTTTCACATCCATACATGACTACTGGAAAAACCATAGCTTTGACTAGAAGAACTTTGTTGGCAAAGTAATGTCTCTGCTTTTTAATATGCTGTCTAGGTTGGTCATAACATTTCTTCCATGGAGCAAGAGTCTATAATTTCATGGCTGCAGTCACCATTTGCAGTGATTTTGGAAACCACGAAAGTAAAGTCTTTCAGTGTTTTCATTGTTTCCCCAATTATTTGCCATGAAGTGATGGGACTGGATGCCATGATCTTCACTTTTGAATGTGGAGTTTTAAGCCAGCTTTTTCACTCTCCTCTTTCACCTTCATCAAGAGACTCTTTAGTTCTTCTTCAATTTCTGTCATAAGGGTGATGTCATCTGCAGATCTGAGGTTATTGATATTTCTTCTGGCTAACTTGATTCAAGCTTGTACTTCATCCAGCCCAGCATTTCACATGATATACACTGCATATAAGTTAAATAAACAGGGTCACAGTATACAGCCTCGACATAATCTTTTCCCAATTTGGAACCAGCCCATTGTTCCATGTCAGGTTCTAACTGTTGCTTCTTGACCTGCATTCAAGTATCTTAATAGGCAGGTTAGGTGATCTGGTATTTCCATTTCTTCAATAATTTTCCACAGTTTGTTGTGATCCACATAGTCAAAGGCTTTAGTGTAGTCAATGAAGCAGAAGTGGGGTATTAAAGTCCCCATAATAATACTGTGTTACTGTTGATTTCTCCTTTTTAGCTGTTAACAGTTGCCTTACATATGGTAGTGCTCCTATGATGGTTAATATCTTCTTCTTGTATTATCCCTTGATCATTATGTAGTGTCCTTTTTTGTCTCTTGTAACATTCTTTACAGTCTATTATGTCTGGTATGAATCATGCTACTCTATGTTTCTCTTGATTTCCATTTGCATGAAATATCTTTTTCTCTTCCCTCACTTTCAGTCAGTATGTGTCCCTAGATCTGATGTGGGTCTATTGTAGACAAATATATGAGTCTAATTTTTGTATCCATTCAGCCAGTATATGTCTTTTGGTTGGAACACTTAATCCATTTACATTTAAGGTAATTATTGATTTATATGTTCTTATAGCCATGTTGTTAATTGTTCTGTATTTGTTTTTGTATGTCTTTTTTCTTGCCTTCCTATTTTATTATCTTCTCTTTTGATTTGATGACTATCATTGGTGTTGTGTTTGAATTGTTTTTTCATTTTTTGTTTGCAACTATTGTAGATTTTTGGTTTTCAGTTACCATGAGGTTTTAACATAGTAGTCTACATGCAAGTTTGTTTTAAGTTGCTTGTCTCTCAATTTCAAGTTCATTTTGAATATTCTACATTTGTACTCTCTTCTCACAATTGCTGGTTTAGATGTCATATTTTTTTATGAATGACTTCCTACCTTTACTGTATGTTTGCCTTTACCAGTGAGGATTCTCACTCAAAATTTTCTTGTTTCTAATTTTGTGTTTTTCTGGAGACATTCCTTTAGCATTAGTTGTAAATCTGGTTTGGTGGAACTGAATTCTCTTCACTTTGGCTTGTCTGTAAAGCTTTTGATTTTTCCATTGATTCTGACAGGAGTCTTGCTGGGTAGACTATTTTTGGTTGTAGGTTTTTTGTTTTCATCACTTTAAATATATCATGCCAATCCTTTCTGGCCTGCAAATTGTCTGCTGAGGAGTCAGTTAATAACTATATGGGAATTTCCTTGTATGTTATTTGTTGCTTTTCCCTTGTTGATTTATTTACACTTTGTCTTTATTTATTTGTTTTTGTTTTGTTTTCAATTTGATCAGTACTGTCTCTCAGTATATTCCTTCTTGGATTTATTCTGCTCAGGACTCTCTGCACTTTCTGGACTTGGGTGACTGTTTTCTTTTCCATATTAGGGGACATTTCAACTATTATATTATCTCTTCAAATATTGTCTGAGACCCTTTCTATCTCTTTTCTCCTTCTGAGGTCCCTATAATGCAAATGTTGGTGCATTCAGTGTTATCCCAGACGTTTCTTGCATTATCCTCATTTTTTTAATTCTTTTTTTTTTTTTTTTTAATTTGGCTCCATTGCAGTGATTTCCACCATTATGAAAGTCAATGGGGCTTGATCACAAGAATACCACAGGATTGGGAGAAACAGAAACTCAACTCTTGGAGGGCACACATTATCCTGTGTGCACTGGGATCTAGGGAAAAAGCAAAGACTTCATAGGAGCCTTTGCCAGGCCAGCCTGCTGGTCTTGAACGGTCTCCTCAGGAGGCAGGGTGTGGCTGTGGCTCACTGTGGAGACAAGGAAACTGGTGGCAGAGGGGTACTTGGGTATACTCATTGGAGTAAACCATTCTAGAAGTCACTGTTTTGACACTGAGATCTGCTGCATCCAACAACCTGTAGGCTCCTTGCTGGGGTGCCTCACCCAGCAGCAGGAAGGCTTCTAAACACACTCCTTGACATGGCCCTGCCCATCAGAGGGGCAAGGTCCAACTCCACCCACCAGTGGCCAGACAGTAGTCCCTTGCACCAGGAAACCTGCCCAAACCTCTTAGACCAGTTTCACCTACCAAGAGTGATACACCAGAAGCAAGAGGTACTACAGTTCTACATCCTGTGATACCACAAACACAGAAAGTTACACAAAGTGATACAACAGAATAATATATTCCAGATGAAAGAACGCAAAAAAACTCCAGAAGAACAACCAAGTGAAGTGGAGATAGGCAATCTACCTGAAAAATAATTCAGAGTAATGATAATAAAGGTGATCCAAGATCTTGGAGAAAGGATGAAGGCACAGACCAAGAAGATACAGGAAATTTTTATAAGATATAAAGAACAACAAAAACGGAAATAATTAAACAATATAATAATTGAATGAAAAATATACTGGAAGGAATCAATAGACTTTCAAAGTCAAATGCTCAAGAGGCTCCTCCTCCTGATGCCAGACACTCACATAAGGGGGCTTGATGTGGTGCTCAGAATTCCCACTGGTGTGGGAGAACTGTGATATAATTATTTTCCAGTTTGTGGGTCACTCACCTAGCAGGTATGAAATTTTATCATATTACAAATGAACTTCTCCTACTGTCTCATTGTATCGTCTTCTTTGTCTTTGTAAATAGAATATATTTTTGCTAGATTCAAGTCTTTTTTGTTGATAGTCCTTCAACAGGAGTTGTGGTTTTGCTGTTTTTGTGACAGGAAATGAGTTGAGGTCCTTGTACTCTGCCATCTTCTCCTCATACCCTCTCTTCTTCAAGAAGGAATCTGGTCTTGAATAAGGAACTTAGAATGAAATTTATCATTCCCTTAGTGGAAAGAAATTATATTAAATAGTAAACAATCAAAAATTTAAAAACCTGAAATGTAGGTGCTACAAATGTACTTTTCAAATTATATAAATATAAAAAATATTAAATATATTCTGGTTAGCTTCAGAAAACTAAATGGTAATAATATTCAATTGGAGATAAAATGTAATTAGGAACATAGGCAGCTTTTTTTCATGTAGTTATGTATCAACTTTTCTGTAATTCTTGCTTAATACACTGACAATGAAAGTAGTAAAAAAAAAAAAAAAAAGTACCTCTTTGATTACTGACTTAGTGAAACTGTATGGTGGACATGTGCTTTACTTTCAGCTTAATATGCTAATTTCTACTCATCTATAATTTAAAAATTTGTCTTAATTAACATGGACATTTTTTAATGTTAGTGCTGGAGTAATTTAATTTAGATTGTAATGCTTATTTTAAATTTTCTAATGATTTTATTTATTTACTCATATCCATTCTTTTTTTTTTTTTTTAACATATTTGCTACTATATAAATCACTCATCTGTTTGTTTAGGAAGGGAGTGTAGAGTAAAAGGTGGCACTGAATAGTGAGTCATATTTAGCATTAGAAGCTAATAAAGAAAATTATTCTTTAACTTCTAGATAGAAGTTAGAATAGAATAATTATTCTATTATTAACTTCTATTATTAAAGATAAATCCCAAAACAACCAGAAATCAGAGAAATTTGAAGTAATGGAACTATGGAGACTCTAAGTCAGAATGAGAAACATCATAGAAAGTCATTTTTAGTTGCTTCTTTTTCTCTCTTTTACTTTTTTTTTTTGTTTCCCAATTTGACTGAGACAGAAGACTGTAAGTTCAGGCAAATATATATGGAAAGTTTATAGCTCCAAAGGGCAGAGATAGTACTTTCTAAAGGTTTAACAGAAAATAGTTTATTTCAAGTACTTGAACAAATATTAATGTCCAATCACACACATTTACCCATTACTGTAGAGTACCTTTCAGTTTCTTTAGATTACTCCACTTGTAAGTAATTCACAGATTTTAACTATTTTGAAAATAATTTACAGAATTGGTTCATGTTATATTTGAAGTCATGTCAGTTTTTGTAGATTTCATAGAATCAAATTCAGACTCAGATGATGCCTTGAGACATCTGACACACACATTAATTCCCTCAACGACTATCACTCCTCTCAATTCACATGTCACTCAATTGATATTTATTTATCTTAAATATATGACTGAGTTTTCCAAAATCCCAAATCTCAAACGTAGATAAAATGAGCATTAAACACAGACCAAAAAAATCACCTTCAATTTATTTCATATTTTCCTGTTGTCTGACTGACTAAAAGAATTTCCCCATGAGAGGATACATTGAAGAACTTGCAGTTTTCTGTTTTTTTCTTTGCCATCTGTCTGTTTATTTCTTTTAGGTGTTAATGAGAATGAAGAAGAGGGAGATTTGAGGCAATGAATTTAAAATATTTGCAATCTGTGGATCATTTCACTAGAGTCCCGGGGATGCTTCAGTCTTTTTCTACAGTAAATGTCTTTTAAATATTGATTTATACATATTTATTTTTTTCTCCTAAATATATGCTACCTCAGTTTTTCTAATATGTTACATAAGCTGAATTCACAGTAGTCATTTGTTAAATACTGTGTTTTTACTGCAGGTGTAAGAATGTGGAATTAATGAATGATGTCTAGAATTCAAAGTTAATTTTTGAATGATTTTTAAAAGTGTGTCATTACATATGACGTAACCAAAAGACAAAATGTTTATATCTTCTTTGTTAGTCTGCTAATTAGGGAAATAATGGTACTAGCAATATAGTGATGTTGAAAGAGCAGTATATATAAACCATGCATGGGTCTGTAAGACCATTGTATAAGTTACTGCATCAACTCTTTTGTATTAGGGCTAGGATTATTTATCTTGTATCTTGAGCACCTGTTCAGTTACAGATAATAGAATTTACTCATTTTAAATGAATACTTCTTTTCCTACATCTTGGTGAACAGGATAATGGAGAAACTTAGTAGTTTTAATTTTTATTTTGTCTCTTTTATAGGCTATTGTTAGTTCTCAAATGGGATAGTTAATGAACCATTGGAAGAAACATGAGGCTCTTGACTGATCTCAACTGAAATCCACACCCAAATAAAAGTTGTTGAAAGAGAACTGTAGGGATATATTTTATAGTAAGTTCATAAATCAATTTGTAATTGTTCACATCAAAGATCACTCTCTTTGAATATGACATGTTAGAAGGAATAACTTTTGTGTCAAAAAAGTTTGTCTTGTAAACACACTCATACCTATTTTTTTCATATAACTCAAATTAATTTCATAGTAAAATCTACACTTTTACTGTAATCAGTACTGTCAGGAAGATCAGTTGTATCTGTTGTTTAGTCCCTAACCTGTGTCCACTGTTTTACAACCCCACGGGCTATAGCACACCGGGTTTCTCTGTCAATGGAATTTCCCAGGCAAGAACACTGGAGTAGGTAGCTGTTTCCTTCTACAGGGGATGTTCCCAACCCAGGGACTGAACCTGCATCTCCTGCATTGGCAGGTGGATTCTTTACCACCGAGCTACCATGGAAACCCAGGAAGATCAGTAAAGAAAGAGAATATTTAACACTAATTTTCACTAGGCAGTCTTTTCAACCCTATTTCAAACATATATTTCATTTAGGATCAATAAGACAAATTATACTCTAAGACTTTTTTAAAAAATCTGCTGAATAATATTCCAGAAGCTACAAAAATAGAGCAAACGTTTTGAACAAAATTATGTCTTATACAATTTCCTATTATATTTTTCAATCAAACTCATAGGATTAAACAAGTAATCAAATTACAAAAATACTGTACAATAATGAAAACATTGTTTCACATTTTTCTTCTATATAATACTGAATGATATAATATTGAAATTTTATAACAAAATTATATAAGATTCCTAGACATGCATTCAGAACTCTTAATATCTTATTTGTGTACAAAATTCATTTATTGTCCACTTTCTTACTATCCATTTTAATCAAGGTTTTCACACAGTGTATGCCTATGTGTTCAAGCAATTAGTTGCAGTTTGAGTACTGAATTAAAGAATATCCACTAGTGAAGTAAAAATAGGAATCAAAAGCTTCCATATTACATATACAATAAAAACAAATATGTCACAAATGTTTTCTACAACTGACCTTAACCAACATTTAAAAATGGTTAATTCCCTCTTCCTAGAAATTTCCCCCAATGATATAAGCACTTAAGCTCAATTTAATATTGGATATTTCCAAAGAAAATCTGCCCTGGGAAGAGGTAGACAGGCAAGTAAAATTAAGACTATGACAAAAATTAGTGAATGCAGGGGGAAGCTAATAAAGAAGTACTAGAGGACACAAGGGTTCACAGAGCAGGGGTTTGTCAAGGTGATTAAGCCATTTGTATTTGTTGATCTTAGTCTCTTAGCCTCTCATACAGATTGGAAGATAGAAACTCTATCTTTCTTGATGATTGCCCTGCAAAGGGACAGCTTTCAGATCCTTGACAAACAACTTCCTGAGTTATAAAACTGTCAGTAAACTTTCAAGAGACAAAATAGATGGACAACTCACAAAGGAATTGCTTAATATATATATATATATAAAAGAGATTTACAATGCATGAACAAAAGACTAAGGGCAGTCAATCCAATGGAAAGGTGTGATTCACCCAACAGTTTCATGAATTGAATTAGTGCTCAGCATTAGCACCTTTTTTTTTTTTTTTTCATTATTTTTTTTTTTCCAGTGGGTTTTGTCATACATTGATATGAATCAGCCATGGATTTACATGTATTCCCAATCCCGATCCCCCCTCCCAACTCCCTCTCCACCCGATTCCTCTGGGTCTTCCCAGTGCACCAGGCCGGAGCACTTGTCTCGTGCATCCCACCTGGGCTGGTGATCTGTTTCACCATAGATAGTATACATGCTGTTCTTTTGAAATATCCCACCCTCACATTCTCGCACAAAGTTCAAAAGTCTGTTCTGTATTTCTGTGTCTCTTTTTCTGTTATGCATATAGGGTTATCGTTATCACCTTTCTAAATTCCATATACATGTGTCAGTATGCTGTAATGTTCTTTATCTTTCTGGCTTACTTCACTCTGTATAAGGGGCTCCAGCTTCATCCATCTCATTAGGACTGGTTCAAATGAATTCTTTTTAATGGCTGAGTAATATTCCATGGTGTATATGTACCACAGCTTCCTTATCCATTCATCTGCTGATGGGCATCTAGGTTGCTTCCATGTCCTGGCTATTATAAACAGTGCTGCGATGAACATTGGGGTGCACGTGTCTCTTTCAGATCTGGTTTCCTCAGTGTGTATGCCCAGAAGTGGGATTGCTGGGTCATATGGCAGTTCTATGTCCAGTTTTTTAAGAAATCTCCACACTGTTTTCCATAGCGGCTGTACTAGTTTGCATTCCCACCAACAGTGTAAGAGGGTTCCCTTTTCTCCACACCCTCTCCAGCATTTATTGCTTGTAGACTTTTGGATAGCAGCCATCCTGACTGGCGTGTAATGGTACCTCATTGTGGTTTTGATTTGCATTTCTCTAATAATGAGTGATGTTGAGCATCTTTTCATGTGTTTGTTAGCCATCTGTATGTCTTCTTTGGAGAAATGTCTGTTTAGTTCTTTGGCCCATTTTTTGATTGGGTCATTTATTTTTCTGGAATTGAGCTGCAGTAGTTGCTTGTATATTTTTGAGATTAATCCTTTGTCTGTTTCTTCATTTGCTATTATTTTCTCCCAATCTGAGGGCTGTCTTTTCACCTTACTTATAGTTTCCTTTGTAGTGCAAAAGCTTTTAAGTTTCATTAGGTCCCATTTGTTTAGTTTTGCTTTTATTTCCAATATTCTGGGAGGTGGGTCATAGAGGATCTTGCTTTGATTTATGTCGGAGAGTGTTTTGCCTATGTTCTCCTCTAGGAGTTTTATAGTTTCTGGTCTTACATTTAGATCTTTAATCCATTTTGAGTTTATTTTTGTGTATGGTGTTAGAAAGTGTTCTAGTTTCATTCTTTTACAAGTGGTTGACCAGTTTTCCCAGCACCACTTGTTAAAGAGGTTGTCTTTTTTCCATTGTATATCCTTGCCTCCTTTGTCAAAGATAAGGTGTCCATAGGTTCGTGGATTTATCTCTGGGCTTTCTATTCTGTTCCATTGATCTATATTTCTGTCTTTGTGCCAGTACCATACTGTCTTGATGACTGTGGCTTTGTAGTAGAGTCTGAAGTCAGGCAGGTTGATTCCTCCAGTTCCATTCTTCTTTCTCAAGATTACTTTGGCTATTCGAGGTTTTTTGTATTTCCATACAAATTGTGAAATTCTTTGGTCTAGTTCTGTGAAAAATACCGTTGGTAGCTTGATAGGGATTGCATTGAATCTATAGACTGCTTTGGGTAGAATAGCCATTTTGACAATATTAATTCTTCCAATCCATGAACACGGTATGTTTCTCCATCTGTTTGTGTCCTCTTTGATTTCTTTCATCAGTGTTTTATAGTTTTCTATGTATAGGTCCTTTGTTTCTTTGGGTAGATATACTCCTAAGTATTTTATTCTTTTTGTTGCAATGGTGAATGGTATTGTTTCCTTAATTTCTCTTTCTGTTTTTTCATTGTTAGTATATAGGAATGCAAGGGATTTCTGTGTGTTAATTTTATATCCTGCAACTTTACTATATTCATTGATTAGCTCTAGTAATTTTCTGGTAGAATCTTTAGGGTTTTCTATGTAGAGGATCATGTCATCTGCAAACAGTGAGAGTTTTACTTCTTCTTTTCCTATCTGGATTCCTTTTACTTCTTTTTCTGCTCTGATTGCTGTGGCCAGCACTTCCAACACTATGTTGAATAGTAGTGGTGAGAGTGGGCACCCTTGTCTTGTTCCTGATTTCAGGGGAAATGCCTTCAATTTTTCACCATTGAGGGTGATGCTTGCTGTGGGTTTGTCATAGATAGCTTTTATTATGTTGAGGTATGTTCCTTCTATTCCTGCTTTTTGGAGAGTTTTAATCATAAATGAGTGTTGAATTTTGTCAAAGGCTTTCTCTGCATCTATTGAGATAATCATATGGTTTTTATCTTTCAATTTGTTAATGTGGTGTATTACATTGATTGATTTGCGGATATTAAAGAATCCTTGCATTCCTGGGATAAAGCCCACTTGGTCATGGTGTATGATTTTTTTAATATGTTGTTGGATTCTGTTTGCTAGAATTTTGTTAAGGATTTTTGCATCTATGTTCATCAGTGATATTGGCCTGTAGTTTTCTTTTTTTGTGTCATCTTTGTCTGGTTTTGGAATTAGGGTGATGGTGGCCTCGTAGAATGAGTTTGGAAGCTTACCTTCTTCTGCAATTTTCTGGAAGAGTTTGAGTAAGATAGGTGTTAGCTCTTCTCTAAATTTTTGGTAGAATTCAGCTGTGAAGCCATCTGGTCCTGGGCTTTTGTTTGCTGGAAGATTTTTGATGACAGTTTCGATTTCCTTGCTTGTGATGGGTCTGTTAAGATCTTCTATTTCTTCCTGGTTCAGTTTTGGAAAGTTATACTTTTCTAAGAATTTGTCCATTTCATCCAAGTTGTCCATTTTATTGGCATAGAGCTGCTGGTAGTAGTCTCTTATGATCCTTTGTATTTCAGTGTTGTCTGTTGTGATCTCTCCATTTTCATTTCTAATTTTGTTAATTTGGTTTTTCTCTCTTTGTTTCTTAATGAGTCTTGCTAATGGTTTGTCAATTTTGTTTATTTTTTCAAAAAACCAGCTTTTAGCTTTGTTGATTTTTGCTATGGTCTCTTTAGTTTCTTTTGCATTTATTTCTGCCCTGATTTTTAAGATTTCTTTCCTTCTGCTAACTCTGGGGTTCTTCATTTCTTCCTTCTCTAATTGCTTTAGGTGTAGAGTTAGGTTATTTAATTGGTTTTTTTCCTGTTTCTTGATGTAAGCCTGTAATGCTATGAACCTTCCCCTTAGCACTGCTTTTACAGTGTCCCATAGGTTTTGGGTTGTTGTGTTTTCATTTTCATTCATTTCTATACATATTTTGATTTCTTTTTTGATTTCTTCTATGATTTGTTGGTTATTCAGAAGCGTGTTATTTAGCCTCCATATGTTTGAAGTTTTAACAATTTTTTCCCTGTAATTGAGATCTAATCTTACTGCACTGTGGTCAGAAAAGATGACTGGAATGATTTCAATTTTTTTGAATTTTCCAAGACCAGATTTATGGCCCAGGATGTGATCTATTCTGGAGAATGTTCCGTGTGCACTTGAGAAAAAGGTGAAGTTGATTGTTTTGGGGTGAAATGTCCTATAGATATCAATTAGGTCTAGCTGGTCCATTGTGTCATTTAAGGTTTGTGTTTCCTTGTTAATTTTCTGTTTAGTTGATCTATCCATAGTTGTGAGTGGGGTATTAAAGTCTCCCACTATTATTGTGTTACTATTAATTTCCTCTTTCATACTTGTTAGCGTTTGCCGTACATATTGCGGTGCTCCTATGTTGGGTGCATATATATTTATAATTGTTATATCTTCTTCTTGGATTGATCCTTTGATCATTATGTAGTGTCCTTCTTTGTCTCTTTTCACTTCCTTTATTTGAAAGTCTATTTTATCTGATATGAGTATTGCGACTCCTGCTTTCTTTTGGTCTCCGTTTGCATGAAATATTTTTTTCCAGCCCTTCACTTTTAGTCTGTATGTGTCTCTTGTTTTGAGGTGGGTCTCTTGTAGACAGCATATATAGGGGTCTTGTTTTTGTATCCATTCAGCCAATCTTTGTCTTTTGGTTGGGGCATTCAGCCCATTTACATTTAGGGTAATTATTGATAGGTGTGGTCCTGTTGCCATTTACTTTGTTGTTTTGGGTTCACATTTATAAAACCTTTCTGCATTTCCTGTCTAGAGAAGATCCTTTAGCATTTGTTGAAGAGCTGGTTTGGTGGTGCTGAATTCTCTCAGCTTTTGCTTATCTGTAAAGCTTTTGAATTCTCCTTCATATCTGAATGAGATCCTTGCTGGATACAGTAATCTAGGTTGTAGGTTATTCTCTTTCATTACTTTCAGTACGTCCTGCCATTCCCTTCTGGCCTGGAGGGTTTCTATTGATAGATCAGCTGTTATCCTTATGGGAATCCCTTTGTGTGTTATTTGTTGTTTTTCCCTTGCTGCTTTTAATATTTGTTCTTTGTGTTTGATCTTTGTTAATTTGATTAATATGTGTCTTGGGGTGGTTCGCCTTGGGTTTATCCTGTTTGGGACTCTCTGGGTTTCTTGGACTTGGGTGGCTATTTCCTTCCCCATTTTAGGGAAGTTTTCAGCTATTATCTCCTCGAGTATTTTCTCATGGCCCTTCTTTTTGTCTTCTTCTTCTGGAACTCCTATGATTCGAATGTTGGGGCGTTTCACAGTGTCCCAGAGGTCCCTGAGGTTGTCCTCATTTCTTTTGATCCTTTTTTCTTTTTTCCTCTCTGCTTCATTTATTTCCACCATTTTATCTTCTACCTCACTTATCCTATCTTCTGCCTCCGTTATTCTACTCTTGGTTCCCTCCAAAGTGTTTTTGATCTCATTCATTGCATTATTCATTTGTAATTGACTCTTTTTTATTTCTTCTAGGTCTTTATAAAACAGTTCTTGAATCTTTTCAATCTTTGTTTCCAGGCTATTTATCTGTAACTCCATTTTGTTTTCAAGATTTTGGATCATTTTTATTATCATTATTCTAAATTCTTTTTCAGGTAGATTCCCTATCTCCTCCTCTTTTGTTTGACTTGGTGGGCATTTTTCATGTTCCTTTACCTGTTGGGTATTTCTTTGCCTTTTCATCTTGTTTAGATTGCTGTATCTGGAGTGGGCTTTCTGTATTCTGGAGGTCTGTGGTTCCTTTTTGTTGTGGAGGATTAACCCAGTGGATGGGGTTAGACAATTGGCTTGTCAAGGTTTCCTGGTTAGGGAAGCTTGCATCAGTGTTCTGGTGCGTGGAACTTGATTTCTACTCTTTGGAGAGCAATGGAGTGCCCAGTAATGAGTTTTGAGATGGGTCTATGTGTTAGGTGTGACCTTGGGCAGCCTGTATGTTGATGTTCAGGGCTATGTTCCTGCGTTGCTGGAGAATTTGCGTGGTATGTCTTGCTCTAAAACTTATTGGCTCTTGTGTGGTGGTTGGTTTCAGTGTAGGTATGGAGGCTTTTGGACAGTCACTTATCACTTAAAGTTCCTTGTAGTCAGGAGTTTTCTGGTGTTCTCAGGTTTTGGGCTTAAGTCTCCTGCCTCTGGATTTCAGTTTTATTCTTCCTGTAGTCTCAGGACTTCTCCAACTATGCAGCCCTGATAAGAAAACTTCTAGGTTAATGGCTAAAAGATTCTCCCCCGTTAGGGACACCCAGAGAGGTTCACAGAGTCACATGAAGAAGAGGAGAGGGAGGAGGGAGATAGAGATGAACAGGAGGAGAAAAAGGGGGACTCAAGAGGAGAGAGACAGATCTACACAGCTGTCTGTTCCCAGAGTGTTCTCCGTAGCCCAGTCACCTACAAAGATTCACAGAATTGGATTGGGAAGAGAAGGGGAAAGGAGGAAATAGAGGTGTTCTGAGGTAGAAATCAGAGAGTCAAGATTGGGAGAGAATAATCTTCGGTTTAAAAATAGGGCTTCTCTTCTTTTTTTTTTTTGTAAGGTTATAGTGTATTGAAAATGAAAATTAAGGAGTAGTAGAGGAGTACTAGAGGACTTTAAAAGAAATAAGAGAAAAAGAAAAATAGAAAATAGAAGAGAAAAAGGAAAGAAAAAAAAGAAAAAAAAAGAAAGAAAAAGAAAAAAAAAGAAAAAAAAAAAAAAGGAAAAAAAAATTTTTTTTTCCCCCTAATTAAAAAATCGTAAAAGTCTATGGAAATGAAAGTTAAGGAGTAATGGGGGAGTAATAGGGGATTTTAAAGGAAAATAAAAGAGAAAAAATAAAAAAAGAAAAAAGAAAAAAAGAAAAAAAAATTAAAAAAAGAGAAAAAAGTAAAATTATATCTAGGAGTTTCTCTGGAGCTGTTGCGGTCAGTGTGGGTTCGGCTCAGTTTCAGATAGCTCCTCGTTCCAGCTTATGCTTCTCGATATCTACAGGCTCCTCCGGTGTAGTCAATGTTTCCTAGAGGGATTTTAATCTGTTGCACCAGTCCCTTCTGAAGCGGTTCCCTTTGTTTATTTGGCTTCTGTTTGCCGGTCTCTTCAGAGCCTCATTTCCGCCCTGACACAGGCGGGCGGAGGTGGACCCCCATTCAGGTAGCTAGTTCCGTCGCTCTGCGGGGAGGGGCTTGCGCCGCGGGGATGGGCTGGGGCTGCCAGGAGGGGCTGACGCTGCTCTCTCCTCTGCGCTGCTCAGGCTCCCGGCTGTTCTATATGGAGCGCGCCCCGCGCTGCGCGAGGTTCCAGCCCTCGGGTGTTCCACAAAAGCGCGGAAGGAAAAGCTGCGCCTGCTCTCAGTGCCTTCCCCGTCAGAGCGGTCCAGGCAGCCAGGGGCTTGGTGGGCGCACCCCCACCAGGTGTGGTGCGCCCACTCCCTTCCGCGGACCCAGTCTTAGTTTCCGCTGGCGCCAGTCGGGTGCGCGCGCCTTCTGCCCTCCGCGTCCCCAGCCCCAGTCCCGCCCGCGCCGGTCAGGTGCCTGCGCCCTGTGTCTCGCCGCGACCTTCCCCTCCCCCCTGCCTCCTGCCTCCGGCGGGGCTGGGCCGGTCCGCAGCCTGCGAGCTCCTCTCTGGACCCTCTCGGTCTCTTTGTTCTGTGAACGGCCGGCAGTGTGTTCGGGCCGGCTAATTTACTCTCTCTCCTTTGGTCTCCCACAGTTCAAGTTGGCAACTCACAGAAGCTCCCGCCGATTGTCCTCAGGGCACTCAGGCCCGGACCCTACCCCAAGCAATGCCGCCTAAGAGCTCCCGGGATGGATCTCCGTCCTTAGCTCTTTTGTCTCACTTTTTATCTTTTATATTTTGTCCTACCTCCTTTCGAAGACAATGGGCTGCTTTTCTGGGCGCCTGATGACCTCAGCTAGCGATCAGAAGTTGTTTTGCGAAGTTTGCTCTGTGTTCAGCTATTCTTTTGATGAATTTGTAGGAGAGAAAGTGGTCTCCCCGTCCTACTCCTCCGCCATCTTGGCTCCTCCGCATTAGCACCTTTTGACTAAAGCAAGAGGTGGTCTTCATGAAGAAGGACTATGCAACCACATAGTAAGTGGATTCAGTGGTATTTTGCTCTTCCCCAAAGATTTGTAGTCATTTACATAAGTAACCACACAGCAGTGAAAGGGAAATAACCCATATTTCCAGAAGTATTAGTCAGTGCCCATGCTAGCATTAAAACCCAAAGATCAAAAGCATTGGTTAAAGTAGAATAGTAAATAGTGATTAGATATAAAAGTTGAGTGCTGACCTGCTCAATTTCATAGTAAATTCACTGATTCTATTGTCCAAACTACTGATCACTTCCCCATTACTAAATATATAGTTTAATTTAGCATATTTAGAAGTTGAATCTTTAATCCATAGAATAAGAATCAATATGGTGATCCCCAGTCAACAGGCAATCAAAAACAATAGGTCAGATTAGTGCCTCTCAAAAACTTGAGTAATATAGAGGTAATATCCCCTATTCTTATTACACTGTATACCAACATAAAATGGTTAGAAAAAACTAGGTAAATCATGACAGATGATAATGGGTTAGCAGAAATATAACTAAGTTTGAATTACAATTACAACACTTTTACTAGTTGCAGTACATTTGATATAAAGTAGCACAGCCTTGGTAAGGTAGTTTTTGGTCTGGCAAATATGTTTTGTTGATATTTCTTTTGATGCCCATTACTAAAGAAGATACACAGTTTTAATTCACATGATATGATTATCAGTATACATTCATAGTCGTACCACATATATCTTAAATTCTACACTCTGATACTATACAGTACAAAGAAAGCATCTGAATAATGTCATAATGATTCACTATAGTTGTGATATTGATGAAATTATATCCAGTTAGCAATAAGTAGCAAGTGTTCTGGATTCCTTACTGAGATATAAAATTTGTAAAGAAACTGTTACATTGGTGAAGATTTTAGGGATGCAGTGGCTTGGGACAGACCAGGATATCTCCAAAAAAAAAGACAAGTATTTACACCTCTCTTACTCTACCACTAAGAAAAACAACCTTTGGTAAACCTCTTTTCACATTTTAGATGTAGCATTTTCTCCATGGAGCAGTGAGGGTACAGTTCTAATCTATTTTTTGAGTAAGGGGTGAGGTTCTTGCTTCTGAATTGGTCCCAGAGCAATAATGAATGCTGAAATGAGTACAGTATGGGAGAAAAGCAATCTTGCTGGATTTTATCACATGACTCAGTAGACCACTTGAGTATTAGAGGTATCTAGGAGTAGAAGATAATATAATTTATTGTCTCCAGAATAAGGATGGATACTCACCATGCTGTATGTACTTAAAAGTTATAGTCTATTTGAAAATACAGTTCCTGGCATACTACTATGTCCTGGAAGAACTAGAATGATTGATCTTAAGACAATAAGTGAATGTGAAACCTGATCTTCCCTTCATAAGTTAGTTTTGACCATAAAGTTAGTTGAGAACAGCAGCCATACAATCTATGTTAAAAGTGATATATCTATGATTGGGTTTGAGAAGTAGTAGAGGACACAAGCTAGCTACTTGAACACATGCCCCAGAACTCCATTTTTTCACCTCTTCTATACTTATGTCATTCTCTCCTCCCAGAAATTGGAGTATTGAGGTATTTTATATGAACAGCTAGTTAAAGAGGGGAAAATGGATCTTGGGTCACAATTGTTTCACCAAGTATGTTAGTTTGAGTTGAAATGACTGGTGGGTGCACTATGTCTTTGTTTGGGGTGATAATGGATAAAAGACATGGAAGAAGATAAATTCTCCCAAGAGACAAACTTTCAAGCAATATACTAGTCATTTAACTTCATATGCAGAAAGAAATGTTCTTGGGTTAAAGAAATACCTGGACTCATCAACAGTAATAAATGACTTCATTTATTTTTTAAGGGACTGGAATATATTTGGGAAATCTATCACAAGGAGTTATCTGGTAGAGAAATGTGGATGAACTTAATAGAGTAGGCATAAATGGTGAAGATTTCATATGTTAATTCTCACCAGCAGGAAAAATATTAATGAGCAAATGGAAAAACCAATTTAGCTAGAAGCTGTCAGTCAACCCCTGTCCTTAAACATTCCAGTTCTTTTGCTATAGTGGCAGAAAAAAGAGCAAAGCAAGAGCCCAAGAGCACAACTTCCCACTCAGCACAGCTTATCTGACATGCTACTAAATCTTAAAATCTGCCTGAAGGAGAAATAGGAAGCTCCCACCATAGTACCAATAATGGAAGAAACTAACTATGCCACTTAGAGGCAAGTTGTTTACACTGTAACCATTCCATTTTCACAACAGGCATTGTTTTATCCTGATATGGAGTGATACATTTTCTGAATATGAGTTTGCCATTCATGCCTCAGCCAGTAATGCTATCTCTGAGGGTTCAAATCATATTGACCCACTAACATTGAATCTTTCATTTAATTTTCTCATGACAAGGAATCCTCCTTATGGCAAGCTATACGTAGAAGTGGGAGAATGACTATAGGATTTGTTACATAGTTCACCATCCAGAAGTCATAGCCTTATGAAGCAGTAGAAGAGCCACATCCTGAAAAGGTAAAATATCAAGGTGCACAAAGCAAGGAGTGGAATCAGGAGTGACTCTATTCACACTTACTCCTGGTTGTCCACTTGGTGAATACATGCTTTTTCTTTCTGCAACTTTAGACTTTGAAGGACTAGGGATCTTGGTTCCTCAATTAGACATACAGTAGGAATCTCACTAATCTTAAAACTATGGCCACTTCTTAGGTACTTTGAGTAACTCAAGCAGGCAAGGGAAAAATATGTTTGTGATTAAGTTGATTTTATGGGCATTTTTGGATACTCATGTTTCTGGTTTAACTATAAATGTGCAAGTACAACAATCACTGTCTCATAAAGGAATGGTAAATAGGAAGATCATGAGCTTCAAAGATCAAGCCCTATATCACTCCAGACAAATGAATACACACACACGAAGACATAAATGTGTTTTATGTTTATACATAAACATGTATACAAAAAATCTAATTTAATAACTTTTCCTAATAACTATATATTTTTATATAGTTTTATTCTATTTCTGTACTTCTGGGGTATATTTTCTTACTTGTTATTGTTTGTTTGATACATTATCTTTTTGGTAGGAGCATTTTCTTTCAGTTTTATTCTATGTTTAGATAGAAAACAAATCTGTATATCATAGATTTTATATCTACATTTCAAATTTAAGTGAATATTTCAAGCCAAAATGAGTTTTTGAACAAAACCAATCATTGAAAATCTGAGAATAATAAAATCTCAATACACTGAACTACCCACTATTATTTGCACGAAAATTTTAAATTAGATTATGTATAAGTGAGTGAGATGGAGGAGGGCACAGCAACCCACTCCAGTATTCTTGCCTGGAGAATTCCATGGACAGAGGAGCCTGGTGGGCTACAGTCCATGGGGTCGAAAAGTGTCAGACACGGCTGAGCGACTAACACTTTCACTTCCTCATTTTCATTTTCATAAGTAAGCACAATCATTGATATTGACACAATCATGTAAAGATACAATTTCATTAATGTGTGTCTCTGCATTTCTCCCTCAAATCTATAATTTAAAAAAAAAAAATAAATAAAAACAAACACCATTTCTATTAGTTTTCTTCCTCAGTGCCATCTTTGAAGAATTGTGCCCTGTGTCAGAAGCAGCAAAAGAGCAGGAAGAAAGGAAAAGAGACAAAGAAAGCAAAATACAATAACAAGCAACATGACCTCTATCTGTGTTCCTCAAACCTCCCCTACTCAAGCTCTTCTTCATTGAAATATCTAATTTCAAACTAAAAATCACTTTCTCCGGTAAAAACTCATTCCTACTAGTCATTTAACAGTTGATTCAAATTCAAATGAGCTCTAGACATGCTTTTGTCCATTAATATCTGTAGTCACTGTAGGGAATGGTTTTATCTTATGGCACTTAACTCCCTCCGTGGAGAGTAGGACAGTCTAAAAATAATTATAAATGTTTATAAATTTCTATCCCTGAAAGAGAGGCTATGCATACATTTTAATAGAGAAGTAGATATTGTTAAGTCGAGAGTATTTTCATTATTTTAAGTGTTCCTGGTATATGCTGGTATCAGTTAACACAGTCCTGGATTGAAAACACAGACAATAATATTTTTAAAAGATAAGATATTAATTTCACCCTTTCTAGATTGATGAAATATCAGTTTGGTTAACATATCATTTTTTTAGTGAACATGCATCTTATCATGAAAGTCTTATAAACAAATAAGGTTCTGTCAACAACATCTAGTTGAAACCCCCAAATCTGGGAAGCACATTCATTAGTAACCATACTTATGGAAGCAGCAAGCTGTTTCCTCTGTAATACCTCAATAGAGGTTTCCTCTAACTGTGTTGAGGCAAAACTTTTGAATAAAAAGTAGTTTAAGAATAGTGCACATATAAATCCTACATTCAGAGGTATGTTCCACCATGTCAAACTATTATACATAATCCACAGTCCACCTTCCCTGATTATTACTTCAATAAAAATTAATTAAAATATCATTCAAATTTTAATTCTGAGTTAAAGTTCATACAGTCTAAAGTACATGGATGTAGCTTTTGACAATTGTTTCAATTTCAGTAAGATACACTTGCTACTTTCAAGTCTCATTGTAAACCATTATGGAAATTTGCTTCTTCAGTCATTTTCTTTTACTCTTCAATAATCTGAATTTTAACAAGTGGAATAACCAAAGTCAACTGAGAATATTTTGTACTTTTCTAAAAATTGTCACCAATTCTACACCCAACCCTGTTTAAAACCACTACAACTGTCTATATCTATATTTATATATCTATGTGGAGTTTTATATACTGGTAGCTCAGCTGGTAAAGAATTTGCCTGCAATGCGGAAGGCCCCTATTTGATTCCTGGGTTGGGAAGATTCCCTACAGAAGGCATAGGCTACCCACCTTCACCAGGGATAGGATTTCCTGGTGGCTCAGATGGTAAAGAACCCACCTACAATGCCAGAGACCTGGGTTTGGTCCCTGTGTTGGGAAGATCCCCTGGGGGAGGGCACTGCAACCCAACATGGACAGAGGAGCCTGACAGGCTGCAGCCCATGGGGTTGCAAAGAGTCAGACACAACTGAGCAACTATGCATCAGTGCACAGCACATGTAATGCACACAATATGTACATACATGTATGTATACATGTGCATATACACATATAGTAGTGTCAGAATAATTGCTCACCCAAAAGTCCCCAGGCCCTAATGTCTAAAACCTGTGAATATGTTGCCTTACTTGGCAAAAGTGACTTTGCAGATGTGATTAAAATTAAGGAATGTAGAATGGGGAAGTTATTCTGGATTTTCCCCGTGGGTCCAATATAATAGTCTTTATAAACAGAAGAACTAAGCAGAACAAAACCATCAAGGAGACTAAGCACAAAAAGGAGGCAGAAATGAGACTGCAAAACGAAAAGGCCTGGAGGTGTAGTCATTGGTTCTGAGAAAGGGACCCAAATGCAAGGTCCTGACAGAGGTCTCTGGAAGGTGAAGATGGTCTCCAGTTGACAGTCAGCTGGGAAATGGGAGCCTCAGCCCTACAACTGAATGGGATTGCATTCTGCCAACGACCTAAATGAACTTGGAAACAGACTATTCCCTAGAGTCTAGTCTAAGAAATGCAGCCCTGCCATCACCCCTCCAGCTTGGTCTTGTGAGACACAAGAACTGAGAAACCACCTAGGTCATTGTGTGCCTAGACTTATTACTGTCACTGTTCACATTATGGAGACAAAATCGTTCTGCTGGAGCACTTTTCTTTTATTCCTTCTCCTGAACCATGAGTATTTCTGTACTTCACTTACTTTTAATCTGTCCTTAGTTATAGTTATACATCTAAACATTATAGTTCAAAATATGTGTGCCTTAGCAAATTTACTATATGTACACATTACTGACTTTTTTCCAGCCAAGGAAAATTGATTTTTTTTCAAAATTAGAAAGAACACGGGAAACATATGCAAGAGACTAAGATTGATATTTCATAATAACTGTTTTTGTTTAAATTGGAATTTATGAATTACTTTTTTTAAGTTTTTTATATAGAAAAGTGAAATCAGGGTCCAAAGATATAAAGTAATGATAAACTTGAAGTCACAAAACTCAAAAAATTGTCAATGTGGGATTCAATTTATCACAGTCTGACTTCAAAGGGTCTTCTTTTTCAACCACTCCATAATGCCTCACTCAGGAACAGAAACTGTGTCTTCCACTTTATTGTTATCATTGCATAATATCGTGGAGCCTAGCATAATGCTGTACAATGAACAAGTCTTGAATATATATGCATTTCACTGACTTGACCAGAAAAAAAGAGACAAATGTCTTTTGTTTAAGGCCAAAATAGACTAAAACAATGACTATGACCTTCTAACATTCTGTATAGATATCATCTACCCTGAGAAACTTCCATTAGGGTTTTTAAAGGAGAGGTTTATAATTTATATCTTTCTGCTATTTATATGAATAATACCTAAATTATAGTTGCGAAGTACAGGAGGATAATGATTGAGAGCACACTTTTGAATCAGATCTTGAGTCTTGGCTCTGCTATTTAACTAACTAAACCTCATTCGTCTTTCTCTACTATTTGTTCTTCAATTCAGGCTTCCCAGGTAGCTCAGTGGTAAAGAATATGCCTGCCAATGCAGGATATGCAGGTTCAATCCCTAGGTGGGGAAGATCCCATGAAAGAGGAAATGACAACCCACTCCACTATTCTTGTCGGGATAATCCCATGGATAGAGGAGCCTGGTGGGCTACAGTCCATGGGATCCAAAGAGTTGGACATGACTGAGAATTTACACACATTCTAATTCATGGGCTGGCAAACCCTGTGGGCTAAATCCATGAGTTGAGACATGTTTGTATATCTGAAAAGTGCTTTAAATGAAAACAGAATAATATGTGACAGAGATTATACATAGCCCTCAAAGTCAAACTACTTACTAACTGACTGTCCATGGGGGTGGGGGGTGGGGGGGTGGGGAATGGATCAGTCCTCACTCCAACTCTCCTGTGCCTTATGATTTTGTTAATCTGCTCTGATATCTGGAATATTTCTCCATATTTTCACACAACTGGCTCCAATTTTCATTTAGATTTTACCTTGAAAATCAACTTTTAGATAAGTTTCCCCATTCATTTTCTTTCAGATCACTTCATGTGACTTTTACAGTATGATTTTTCATACTTATTTATAATAGTCTTTATCATACTGAAAGAGTCAATTCCTAGGCAGGTCGATAAGAAATCCAGGAGTCCGCAAGGGGAGACAGGTCTGGGATTCTCAAGGAGGAGGAAAGGACAAACATTCCCCCCCGCCCCACCTTCCGTAGTCTTAGTCACATAAAACATTTTTATCTTTAAACCTGGAACTGATGATTACACAACAAACAACTCAGTTTAAACTCTGTACTAAGGATTATATAACAACAATGTATCCTGCTTGACTTTCCTGGTGGCTCAGATGGTAAAGCATCTGCCTACAATGCAGGAGACCTGGGTTCGATCCCTAGGTCAGGAAGATCCCCTGGAGAAAGATATGGCAACCCACTCCAGTACTCTTGCCTGGAAAATCCCATGGATGGAGGAGCGTGGTAGGCTACAGTCCATGGGGGTCACAGGGGTCGGCCAGAACTGAGTGACTTCACTTTCAATTTCACTTCATCCTGCTTGACGACAGTTTCTCCTTCCTGAAAACCTCTGGCTAATCCTGTTATCTTAAAATATAAATTATGGGAGTGGGTCTAGTAAGATCTTTACAACCTCCAGATATTCTTTTGATTCATTGCAATAGCTAAGTAAAAAGTATATAACTCCCTCACTGCAGATGGTGATTGAAACCATGAAATTAAAAGACAGTCCTTGAAAGGAAAGTTATGACCAACATAGACAGTATATTAAAAAGTAAGAGTCATTACTTTGTCAACAAAGGTCCGTCTAGTCAAGGCTATGGTTTTTCCAGTGGTCCTGTATGGATGTGAGAGTTGGACTATAAAGAAAGCTGAGCACTGAATAATTGATGCTTTTGAACTGTGGTGTTGGAGAAGATCTTGAGAGTCCCTTGAACAGCAAGGAGATCCAACCAGTCCATCCTAAAGAAGATCAGTCCTGGGTGTTCATTGGCAGGACTGATGTTGAAGTTGAAACTTCAATATTTTGGCCACCTGATGTGAAGAACTGACTCATTTGAAAACACCCTGCTGCTGGGAGGGATTGAAGGCAGGAGGAGAAGGGGATGACAGAGAATGAGATGGTTGGATGGCATCACTGACTAAATGGATGTGAGTTTGGGTATACTCCGGGAGTTGGTGATGGACACGGAGGCCTGGCGTGCTGCAGTTAATGGGGTCACAAAGAGTCGGACATGACTGAGTGACTGAACTGAACTGAACACTAGCGGGGTGGCACTCTCTGTCCCCCTTTTGGTGTCTATGTCAGAAGCTTTCTCTATCTCTTTTATACTTTAATAAAACTTTACTACACAAAAGCTTTGAGCGATCAAGCCTCATCTCTGGCCCTGGATTGAATTCTTCTCCTCTGGAGGCCAAGAATCCTGGCATCTTTCGTGGTTCAGCAACAACTTTTCAATACCATTTTCAGTTTATAATAGCATTGATCATTTACCATTTTATGATTGTATTTAAACACGCCACATACATACTTTGATTACTGTTTTTCCCTCACTTCTGTAATCAAAGAGAGCAAATACTTCTGCCTTTCCATCAATGTATCATCATGATCTATCATGTGATCATATTTCACAAATTTACTGAAAAAACAAATATATGTATAAACATTATCTTACCCTGTGTAAATTCTCATATAACCTACTTATCTCTAAGTATCATTATAGAATGAAGGTAGTGATAAGTGATTTGGAGAATAAAATTAGGAATTAAAGCCCTGCTTGAATCGTAACATTGCTATTACCTCAGAAAAGGCAATTGCTATTCTCTGGTCTCATGAAGTTGACACGCTATTTTTTTTCTTTAAGTTTTGCTTTTCTTCAGCAATTTTTAGAAAAATTACTTTCACTCAAATATGTTCATTTCCAAAATATCTACTTCCAATAAATAAGAATACTTGACAGAGAACTCTGTAGAAAAGTGAAACACTGAATTGTGATAATCACCCAGGAAATTGCCTCAATCCTCTGTTTTCTTTGGTTAAGAAGGAAGAGCCTATACTTTCAGACTTAAGCAGTTGGTTTAAGTACAACAAAAGAAACTTGCTATGATTTCGCTTGAGATAAAATGTCTTCAGTATAGCTGTGTTTCACTTCAGTATGATTTGGGAGTTCAGTACTATTTATAACACTTTCTTGCAAGAAAACAGTGGTATTTTGCACATGGACAGTCCAGTTTAAGAAGGTCTGAATTTTATATGCTATCATTATAAAAATTAGGAGAACTAGCTAAACTTTCTTAATATATTGTTTATTAAAACATGAATGTGTTATTGCTATCCTAAAATACTAATAAAATGATGAAAGAATTCTCTAAAAATGTCTTCATTTCTTCCCTCACCCATCCCAATTTCTCTCTCTCTTTCTTTCCTCCCTAAACACACAGAAACACACAAATATTTGCATGTATACATACAAAAATTAGATATTTATATATGTTTTGTGGTTTGTATACATATATGCTTATATAGGTTTCTATTCTTTTGAGGGATCTTTTCTTTGGTAAGATAAGGTACAGTTGTAAAAAATGTTTTTACTTATTTAATGAAAAATAATGTGTGTTAACTGTCTCAGCACTTCATAGAATGTCTTGCATGCAGTAAGTTTATAAATACTTGTTGAATTGAATTCACTTTGTTCTTTGCATTAGTCTTCTTGGGCTATCATATCAAGAGACCATAGACTGGGTGGCTTTTTCTTAGAGCAGGGCTTTTTTCTCGTGAGGCCTGCAAATGGCCACTTTCTCACCATGTCTCTCCCTTTCTCTTATAAGTCAACAGTCCTGTCAGATTAGGGTTCCAATATTAGGGACTCATTTACCCTTAATTAACTTCTAAAGACTGTATTTTGATAAAAATGTACATCAGGAGTTAGAACTTCACCTAAAGGGAGGTCACAATTTAGTCTACAATAGTCTCTTTTGAAAAATCTTCTATTTCATTATTTCCAGTTTAGTTTTAAAAATAAAACTCATGGGATTTAATTTACATATTTAATTGCCTGAATTGAAAAATAGTCTTATTTAGACCATAACTAAATGCCCATCTTTAATCTGAAAATATCTATATAAATTTTTTATATCTTCATATTTAAAGTTATGAATATTAATACTTCTCATATTTTTTCATGATTGGCATGTGGTTATTCCGAGAATAGCTTGCATTAAATATCAAAGGTTGAAAATTTGCTCTGGAAAACAATTTTGCAGCATTTTTAAAAATATTTTAGAGTTAAAAGCTCAAAAACCTTTCCCCTCTGAGTTCAATTTATGTAAAGTGATACATTTTTTCCTCTCATTATATGGGAAGTTTCAATCACTCTTATGATTATTTTTTTCAACAATTGGTTGCAAAAATGCCAGCTCTGCATAGGACTTCAGTTCAGTTGCTCAGTCATGTCTGACTCTGTGACTCCATGGACTGAAGCAAGTGGGGCTTCTCTGTCCATCACTAACTCCTGGAGCTTGTTCAAACTCATGTCCATTGAGTCAGTGATGCCATCCAATCATCTCATCCTCTGTTGTTCCCTTCACCTCCTGTCTTCACTCTTTCCGAGCATCAGGGTCTGAACTCATCCAATGAGTCAGTTCTTCGCATCAGGTGGCCAAAGTACTGGAGATTCAGCTTCAGCATCAGTCTATCCAATGAATATTCAGGATTGATTTCTTTTATGATTGATTGGTTTGATCTCCTTGCAGTCCAAGGGACTCTCAAGAGTTGTCTCCAACACCACAGTTCAAAAGCATCAATTCCTCAGCATTCAGATTACTTTATGGTTCAATTCTCACATCCATATATGACTACTGGAAAAAAAAACATAGCTTTGACTAGACAGACCTTTGTTGGCAAAATAATGTCTCTGCTTCTAATATGCTGTCTTGGTTGGTCATAACTTTTCTTCCAAGATGCAGGTGTCTTTTAATTTCATGGCTGCAGTCACCATCTGTAGTGATTTTGGAGCCCAAGAAAACAAAGTCTATCACTGATTCCACTCTTTCCCCATCTATTTGCCATGAAGTGATGGGACCAGATGCTGTGATCTTAGTTTTCTGAGTGTTGAGTTTTAAGCCGACATTTTCACTCTCCACTTTCAATTTCATCAAGAAGCTCTTTAGATCTTCTTCACTTTCTGCCATAAAGGTGGTGTCATCTGCATATCTGAAGTTATTGACATTTCTCCTGGGAAACTTGATTCCAGCTTGTGCTTCATCCAGCCCAGCATTTTGCATGATGTACTCTACATATAAGTTAAATAAGCAGGGTGACAATATACAGCCTTGACGTACTCCTTTCCCAATTTGGAACCAGTCTGTTGTTCCATGTCCAGTTCTAACTGGTGCTTCTTGGCCTGCAAATAGATTTCTCAGAAGGCAGGTAAGGTGGTCTGGTATTCCCATCTCTTTCAGAATTTTCCACAGTGTATTATGATCCACACAGTCAAAGGTTTTGGCATAGTCAATAAAGCAGAAGTAAACGTTTTTCTGGAATTCGTGCTTTCTCAATGATCCAACAGATGTTGGCAATTTGATCTCTGGTTCCTCTGCCTTTTCTAATCTAGCTTGAACATCTGGAAGTTCATGTTTCACGTACTGCTCAAGCTTGACTTAGAGGATTTTGAGCATTAATTTGCTAGCGTGTGACATGACTGCCATTGTGTGGTAGTCTGAGCATTCTTTGGCATTGCTTTTCTTTGAGATTGGAATGAAAACTGAACTTTTCTGATCTTGTATTCACTGCTGAGTTTTCCAAATTTGTTGGCATAATGAGTGCAGAACTTTCACAGCATCATCGTTTAGGATTTGAAATAGCTCAACTGGAATTCCATCACCTCTACTAGCTTTATTCGTAGTGATGCTTCCTAAGGCCCACTTGACTTTGCATTCCAGGGTGTCTGGCTCTAGGTGAGTGATCACATCATTGTTGTTTTCTGGGTCATGAAGATTTTTTTGTATAGTTCTCTGTATTCTTGCCACTTTTCCTTAATATCTTCTGCTTCTGTTAGGTCCATACCATTTCTGTCCTTTTTTAAGCCCATCTTTGCATGAAATGTTTCCTTGGTATCTCTAATTTCCTTAAAGAGATAACTAGTCTTTCCCATTCTATTGTTTTTCTCTATTTCTTTGCATTGATTACTGAGGAAGGCTTTCTTATCTCTCCTTGCTATTCTTTGGAACTCTGCATTCAAATGGGTATATCTTTCCTTTTCTCATTTGCCTTTCACTTCTCTTCTTTTCATAGCTATTTGTAAGGCTTCCTTAGACAACCATTTTGCCTTTTTGCATTTCTTTTTTTGGGGGCATAGTCTGGATCACTGCCTCTTATACAATGTCATGAATCATTATCTGTAATTCTTCAGGTACTCTATCAGATCTAATCCCTTGAATCTATTTTTCACCTCCACTGTATAATCGTAAGGGATTTGATTTAGGTCATACCTGAATGGTCTAGTGGTTTTCCCTACTTTCTTCAATTTAAGCCTGAATTTGGCAATAAGGAGTTCATGATCTGAGCCACAGTCAGTTCCCAGTCTTCTTTTTGCTGACTCCATCTTTGGGGTCATCTTTTTTTCCATCTTTGGCTGCTAAGAATATAATCAATCTGATTTCAGTATTGACCATCTGGTAATGTCCATGTGTAGGGTCTTCTCTTGTGTTGTTTGAAGAGGGTGTTTGCTATGACCAGTGCATTTTCTTGGCAAAACTCTATTATCCTTTGCTCTGCTTCATTTTGTACTCCGAGGCCAAATTTGCCTGCTACTCCAGATATATCTTGACTTCCTACTTTTGCAGTCCAGTCCCCTATGAAGTTATCTCTAGTCTTTCCCTTCTATTGATTCCCTCTAGTTCTTTGCATTGATCACTTAAGAAGATTTTCTTATCCCTACTACTATTCTTTGGAATGCCTCATTCAGATGGATACATCTTTCCTTTTCTCCTTTGCCTTTAGTTTCTCTTCTTTTCTCAGCTATTTGTAATGCCTCCTCAGACAACCAGTTTGCCTTTTTGCATAGGACTAAGTTGTGTTAAATAGTTTAATATTAGGTATACTGTGTAATAAATTATATAGATAAATCTAATATTTGGCATTTTATCTTCCTTATTATATCATAATGAAACTTCACTTGATTTTTTTTAACAGAAAATACTTGAAAACGCTTTCACTATTTGAACTCATTCATCATAACCCACTAAATTTCTTCTCTGTTGTAAGCACTTCAAGTCTTTATTATGTGGCAAATTTCTAGATTACCTTCCCTCCTCACTATTCCTTGTACATCCCTTCTAGTCTTAGAAAAAGTTATGGTAATCAAAACTAAATACACATTGGTGCACTCTGGCTAGAGGAAATACAAATAGCTCCTTAACAAAGGGTATATTATGGCATTTACAACAAATGAAACTTAGGCTAAGAAATGCGCAGAACTTATGCAAAGTAAATGACATATTTTAAAACTTTATTCAGACTTACCTGCCTCCAAAATCATAGCTATGTTTTCTTCCTCAAATTTAGAGAACAGATAAGAAATTTTTGATACTTCGATATGTGCATCACCTAAAACAATATAGATATATTTCTTTTATGAAAGACTCTACCAAATACATTAAGAGATACAGCATGGATAAAGAATAACATTAAATAACTAAATGTGTTGTCTGTTAGAAGGAGTGATATTTGGAAATGGATTTTAAACTGATTGCAACTGATTCCAGTCAAGCTGTCCTTCAACCCATTTTTCCTTTATATGACAAATAGATACGCAATTGCTACTAGCTTCAAAATTTTTGTCCTTGGAAGTAAGCATGAATCCAGAAGATTGGGTTAAATATTTTTTAACAGAAATGAAATAGAATCAAAACAAAGGTACTTAATGCCAATGTTAGCAGACTACAGAGACTTCTGACATGAGTCTATAAATAATCTTTGGAACGTCACCAGTATAGACAGTACATATATCTCTGAAAAGCCTCCTAAGTATCCTGCTTTATATTAATTACCCATTTTTTCACTCACTGATTTTTTTTTTTTACTTTAATTTTTGTTTATTAGAGGCCTCACGTATCATTCTTTTTATTTCTATCATCTTAACTTATTTGAGTAAAAGACAATTGAAAGTGTTTTCATATAAACAGCCTTGGCTACTTGAGTTGGGATTCCTTTTTAATAAACATGATGCATAAGAATACATTTCTTCCTGGGAACACATATATACAGACAGACACACTGGCCATAATTTCCAGAGCAAGGCTTTGAGTAGGATTCAGAGTCTAACCTTTTCCCAATATGACTTCTATCCCTGCAGGAACTTTAAACATTACAGATGTCAGTGAACTTAAGCATTCTGTGAATGGACTGGGTTGCCTTTTTCTTCCTACATTGTTTCAGACATCTTACAAATATATTGTGTAAGGGTACTGTCAAATTTGTTAAAAGTTTATTAAAATGTGTTGATACATAATCATTGACATTATCCTTTAAACATGACAGTGGGTAGAAGAATTAGTACTTTGAGGCAAAGTATAATCCTTCTCAATCCCTGCTTCGTAATCTATAAAATCAAGAAAACAGACACATTACATTGTGTCCCCATCATGGGATGGCTTAGTAATTATCAGATATTTCATTTATTATATTGATATTGGTAAGAGAAGTACATCATAGAACACTATTAGGCTTAATAAAAATTTCTAATATTTGGCATTCTTTAGTCAGGGGAAGTATGGAGTACTGACAATTAGCTCAGTTTGTGGGTTGATATATTCAGCTCTAAATTTCCTAATTTTATTAATTAGCCTATTTTTAAAAGTTGGTATGATCTAATATGCTTGGTTAATAGATATCACCATATTTGATTCTCAAGGAAACACTGTGATTCAAGGATTCTCATACATGTTTTACAAATGTGGCTCCAAGAGGCTATGTATTTCTCAGAAGCAAATCATAAAGACACTTTGCACAAAAGGAGCTCTTGATATAGCTAATGAAAGAAGGCATACACAACTTCAATATCAATCAAATTAAAAAATAATTATAATTTTGAGAAAGACACAATACCTAGCCATATTTGTTATCTAAATACTATGATTTTTTTTTTTTATAATACTGAGTTTTCTTTCATGCACTGACATGAAAACTTACATGTGATTTGTACACAATGTCTTTTGGTTAAAACTTGCCCTGAACAGTGAAGGTTATATTTAAAGAGAAAGTAAATATGCACTCAGTTTAAACTTCAAGATGGGAAAAGAGACCATCTGGCTTATTTCAGTGCCTTTACTGTGAAAATATGACTATAGTGGCTTACACACTATTGTTGACACCTCTTTTAAATCTACTCTTATGGATCATTTCTTACAATATCTCTATAAGGGAGACATGCAAGAGGTGGCAGAGAGGTTTATAATAAATTTGAAAACAATTAGTGATAACTTTTAGAAGATCTTTAAAACAGCAGATGAACTAAGGTTAGCTATCCTCCATAATCTTATCAGCTTATGTTTAAAAACATAAAACACAACAATCTAAGTACATTCTGATATCTTTAAAATAATAAGAAATGTGTTGCAAGCTTTTAAGTACAATGTTCTCTTAATCATGTACATTTACAAAAATATGTTCAAAATTTAAGACTGCATTAAATTTTTCATGACTGTTTTTGAGTGTTTTAAACACAGTAGTTAATCTTGAAATGAACTTCATTGCCATGAAGCAGTAATATACTACAGAATTTTAACTATACTGGCAAAAGATTGCATTTATTTTAGGAAGAAGTAAGATATTCATACATATATGTAGCCAAAAGTGTGAAAAATACAATCTGCTTTATACTATCTTCTGTTATTAGATACACATATTCAAATTAAATGATTGCTGTAAAGCATGTTTAAAAAAAAAAAAAAGGTGCAA
This sequence comes from Dama dama, assembly GCF_033118175.1. Classification (NCBI taxonomy): domain Eukaryota; kingdom Metazoa; phylum Chordata; class Mammalia; order Artiodactyla; family Cervidae; genus Dama; species Dama dama. Next base: position 54,628,947 of record NC_083705.1, on the reverse strand, counting down.
ATCTTAAAATATTGCCTGTGAATCAAATTTCATGAGAGGGCAACATGTGAGCTTTCTTGGATTTTTGTCATAATACAAAAATGAAATAAAATTTTTTTCAAAAGAATTCTGATTTCTTACAGCATACTAGTGCATACACACAAAAATAGGCAGAAAAGGAATTGTGGTTTAGAACAATTTACAAGAAAATAATACTGCTAGAAATATAATGTTTCAATGTTTTCTGGATGAGTTCTGTCACTGTACATCTGTTGATTTTATCTTTTTAATGTTGTTTAGTTATAGGAAAATCTCACCTAAAGGAATTCATAACATTAGAGATATTTTATGGGAAATAATAATGTGAACCAGAACATCAGTTCAGTTCAGTTCAGTCGCTCAGTCGTGTCTGACGTTTTGCAACCCCATGGACTGCAGCACACCAGGCCTCCCTGTCCATCACCAACTCCTGGATTTTACCCAAACTCATGTCCATTGAGTCAGTGATGCCATCCAACAATCTCATCCTCTGCTGTTCCCTTCTGCTCACGCCTTCAACCTTTCCCAGCATTAGGGTCTTTTTAATTGACAGTTATTCACAACAGCTGGCCAAAGTATTGGAGATTCGGCTTCAGCATCAATTCTTCCAATGAATATTCAGGACTGATCTCCTTTAGGGTGGACTGGTTGGATCCCCTTGCAGTCCAAGGGACTCTCAAGAGTCTCCTTCAACACCACAGTTCAAAAGCATCAATTCTTTGGTGCTCAGTTTTCTTCACAGTCCAACTCTCACATTCATACATGACCACTGGAAAAACCATAGCCCCCACGCCCAAGGTCAGGGGCGGCGGCCTAGAGGAGCAATCCCATGTCCAGGGAGCGGTGGCTGCGCCGGTGCAGGAGGGCCGAGAGGAGCTACTCCACGTTCAAGGTCAGGAGGGGGGGCTTAAGGAGATATCCCTCCTCCAAGGTAAGGAGGAGCAGCTGCGCTTTGCTGGAGCAGCCGTGAAGAGATACCCCATGTCTAAGGTGAGAGAAAACCAAGTAGGATGGTAGGTGTTGCGAGAGGGCATCAGAGGGCAGACACACTAAAACCATAACCACAGAAAACTAGCCAATCTGATCACAGGACCACAGCCTTTTCTAACTCAATGAAACTAAGCCATGCCGTGTGGGGCCACCCAAGATGGACGGGTCATGGTGGAGAGGTCTGACAGAATGTGGTCCACTGGAGAAGGGAATGGAAACCACTTCAGTATTCGTGCCTTGAGAAGCCCATGAATAGTATGAAAAGGCAAAATGATAGGATACTGAAAGAGGAACTCCCCAGTTCAGTAGGTGCCCAATATACTACTGGAGATCAGTGGAGAAATAACTCCAGAAAGAACGAAGGGATGGAGCCAAAGCAAAAACAACACCCAGTTGTGGATGTGACTGGTGATAGAAGCAAGGTCCAATGCTGTAAAGAGCAATATTGCATAGGAACCTGGAATGTTAGGTCCATGAATCAAGGCAAACTGGAAGTAGTCAAAAAGGAGATGGCAAGAGTGAACATCAACATTCTAGGAATCAGAGAACTAAAATGGACTGGAAGGGGTGACTTTAACTCAGATGACCATTATATCTACTACTGTGGGCAGGAATCCCTTAGAAGAAATGGAGTAGCGATCATGGTCAACAAAGATTCTGAAATGCAGCACTTGGATGCAATCTCAAAAACGACAGAATGATCTCTGTTCATTTCCAAGGAAAACCATTCACTATTATGGTAATCAAAGCCTATGCCCCAAGCAGTAATGCTGAAGAAGCTGAAGTTGAACGGTTCTATGAAGACCTACAAGACCTTCTAGAAGTAACACCCAAAAAAGATGTCCTTTTCATCATCTGTTAGGATTTGAAATAGCTCAATTGGAATTCCATCATCTCCACTAGCTTTCTTCACAGTGATGCTTCCTAAGGCCCAGTTGACTTTGCATTCCAGGATGGCTGGCTCTAGGTGAGTAATTACACCATAGTGATTATCTGGGTCATGAAGATCTTTTTTGTATAGTTCTTCTGTGTATCTTGCTACCTCTTCTAAACATCTTCTGCTTCTGTTAATCCATACCATTTCTATCCTTTATTGTGCTCATCCTTGGATTAAAATTTCCCTTGGTATCTCTAATTTTCTTGAAGAGATCTCTAGTCTTTCCCATTCTATTGTTGTCCTCTATTTCTTTGCATTGATCACTGAGGAAGGCTTTCTTATGTCTCCTTGCTCTTCTTTGGAACTCTGCATTCAAATGGGTATATCTTTCCTTTTCTCCTTTGCCTTTTACTTCTCTTCTTTTCTCAGCTATTTGTAAGGCCTCCTCAGGCATCCATTTTGCCTTTTTTGTATTTCTCTTTTGGGGGGATGGTCTTGATTACTGCCTCCTCTACAGTGTCACGCATCTCCGTCCATCGTTCTTCAGGCACTCTCTATCAGATCTAGTCCCTTGAATCAGTTTCTCACTTCCACTGTAAGAGAGCTGAGTTAGGTCACACCTCAGTGGTCTGGTGGGTTTTCCCTACTTTGTTCAATTTAAGCCTGAATTTTGCAGTAAGGAGCTCATGATCTGAGCCACAGCCAGTTCCCGGTCTTGTTTTTGCTGACTCTATAGAGCTTCTCCATCCAACATAAATAATAAAATTTTAAAAAACTCTTTACTCTAGATGCCCGTTTGGTGTGCATATATTTTTGTGTTTGATCAGCAGCCCATACACACCAATATATTTCTGAGAAATTTTCACCACTTACTACTGTCATCTTGGCCTTACAACTGCACAGGACTCAGACCTGACTCCTTTACTTCTTCTGTCCACAAAAATTTTTCCAAAGTGAGCACGGAGCATGAATCAAACCAGAGTCCCCTCATAGATTATATGTGATTAATGTGGGGAAATAAAAAATACCTTCCCCTAGGTTTGATGTACACAACAGTATGCATGAATATACTCAGTAGCTATCTTTGCCTTTTACAACTGTTACTTGGTTTTTATAATTTAGATAATTGTTGTCACAGTATCAATTATTTTAGATCATTTCATTTTCTTAATGAAATATAAGAATGCTGGCATCATTTGAGTAGTTATAATGCAACTTGATTTACAATAAAGTAAATACATCATGAATACATATTTATTTTTCATTGATTTTGATGAGAAAAATAGATCCTTTAAGAAAAATACTGCAAGCTTATAATAAGGTATAATATTGTGAAAAATTCTTATTAGGTGAAGAATCAATTTTCAGTAATTGCTTATTTGGTCACAAATCATATTTTTTAGAAAATTATTCAGAGCTGAAAATAAAGTACTAAAAATAGAAATATACTATGATACCAGAAATTTAAAACAACTGAACATATGTCTCATTTTGGTTAAATTTTTTTCAATAATTTTCATATAAGTTCAAAAGGAAAATTTGGAATATTTATGCATTTTTACTGCCTTCACTGTGGTAATATCACAGTGGGTGTATACTTATGTTGAAAACCATCAAAATGTATACATCAAATATGTGCATTTTAATTTATTAAATATATTCAATAAAGCTGTAAAATACATTATGGAAATAACTTTTAAAAACATCTTAATAGGTTTTTAAAATACATATATATATATATATGAAATATATGCATGTCACCAGCTATATAAATAAATGTGCTAGTTATGAGTAGTTCATGCTTATTTTGATATGAATATTTTTGTCATTTTTGTACATATATTCAACTAACATTTGTTTCCTTCTCCTTTCTCATCTCCTTTTCCTCTAACATGAGATGTGTTCATTGTTTTATTTCTTTATTTGACAGTCTCAGGTCTTAGCTATGGCATGTGTGTGGGGTCCTCATTGTTGTGTGTGAGATCTTTCATTGTGGCCCAGTAACTCTCTAGTTGAGGCACACAGGCTCTGGAAAAAACAGACTCAGTAGCTGTTGCATATGGACTCTCTGGTGGTGGCAGAGGGGCTTAGTTGTCCAAAACATGTGGGATATTAGTTCCCTAGCCAGGTCTCAAAACAAAGACCCCTGCATTGCAAAGCAGATTCTTAACCACTGGACAACCAAGGAAGCTCTAAGATGTATTAATTACAATTAGCTTTATATCTCATTATTTAAACTGCATTGTATCAAAAGAGAGGGTAAATCAGCTAGGGACACAATGAACATCACTGAAAGCTAAAGAGAAGACTAGCAGACTTTTCTAGGGAAAGAGCCACTGTGTTTTCAGTTAATTGGGATAGTTGGATAATGTTCGGTGAAGCATGATTATCTTCTTTATTTTGAAATGAAGTATGTTTTAAGGAGATATGTGTAAGTGTCAAGTTGGCACTCATATGCTTTCAATGTGCCAACCTGGTTATGTTGGGCTACATTTCTGAGATAATTCCCTTTCTAGTGTGTTTCTCATTAGGATGGGCCACAAGAGAGATTCTTGTTTTTGGTTTGGAGAACAAAGGTGAAGTAGAACTTTTAAGCATTCACATCCTGGTAAAGATATAACTGCTCATATCACTGGCTAGAGACAGAATCTGAACCCACAAGTATTTGCTTTCCTCTGGTTCTTCCTTGAAACTTTCTACATATACGCTAAGTGAACATATTTAGTTCTGTTAGGAAGGGCCTATCTACCACAGGATACTTATACCATCAAGATCAGAGGCTACAAAACTGATATAGTTTTCAGTCCATCATCACAAGCTCCAGCTTGTGCTGTGGATTTCAATTGGTTCTTGTTCTCCCTTATCTTACATCAATTTTCCCTTCCCCACTTTCCCTTAGACCTTGACTCAAAAACCAGTACAAAATGAAAGAAACTTCCAGAGGCTGCTTAACCAGAATGCTTAGCTAACTCTAGCAATTACAAGATCAAATCCTTGTAATAAACACAAATCCAGCAAGCAAACTAGCTAGCTAGCCAAGTAGATAGATATAACTCTAACTGATAGCAGAGCATTGAGTCATATCTTAACTGATGAAGTGAAGCATATAGTGAAGGCTGTCAACAGAAAAAAAGTACAAGAATAAAGATGTTTCAATTCACTATACTTTATATAATTAATTACTTATACCAAAACTATGTGGTAGATACACATTTTATTCAACAAAAAATTGAGCTTTAGAAAGCATTATAAACTTATTGTCAGTGGTCTAGCTAATTTTGGTGAATCGATTTCAGCTAACATAAAAATTATCCTTAATTGTCATCATCATTTTAAAAAACTCATTTTGCCATCCTTTACTAGAGAGGTGTTACAATTTTTTGATGCAAAATCACATAAGTCATACATGTATTTTTCTTATTTACTTTTTATAAAACCTGCATATACCAATGAGCTAAAAATTTGAAGGTAAATTTAAAAAGTGTGATTAGTCTGCAAATTCATTTCTTAAGCAGTTTTTTTTTTTTTTTTTTACAATGTCATTCCATCTGCCTCAATTCTTTTTTTTTTTTTTTTCTTTTTGTTATAATAAAAATACATCAATTTATTGTTAATGCACAAGGTTGGGGGGTTCATTTGTTTTTTAGGAAAAAAAGAGCATATGGACAATTCTGTATAAAGTTCTTTATCCATCTAATTTCTTTTAGAAGTTTATTCAAAATGATAAATTTGGAATAAAGTTAAATATAACTAATACATTAGTAGTAGGTTATTCTTGCCAAGAAAACATGATATTAATGGTATTATGTTGGTACATATTGTTTAGCAATAGAAATAAGTAAAAGAACTATGACTTCTGTATATATTTAAATAACAAAACTATAAAAGTGAATGTGTGGAATTTATGCTATAAAGTTTTATTCTACTCCTAGATGCAATAAATGTTTCATACAAATTATATTGTGATATTATAATTTATAAAATGAAAATAAGAAACAAAAACTCTCATGACTTTGGAAATACTAAACAAATCATAGAAATTAATTAAATATTAGATTGATACAGTCCAGAAACAGACTCATATAATTATAATCAACTAAAGAAGTAAACAAAGAAATAAAGACAAGAGAGAAGAAAGAACATTTTTACTAAATGGTACTAGACTGAATATCTAAAAAAAAGAAAAAGAAAACAATTCAACCTCCAAAAAAAAAAAAAATAGACACAGACATTACAACTTCCCCAATAATTAATTAAAAATGAATTGATATAAAGTGCAAAACTATAACTTTATAGAAGATAACTTAGGATAAAACCTAGACAATCTTGTGTTTATTGCTAACTTTTTAGACACACCAAAGGCATAGCCATGCAAAACATAATTGATAACCTGGACTTTACTGAAGTTAAAAGAAAGTTCTCTTGTTCAAAAGACAGGGTCAAGAGAATGAGAAGAAAACCAACAGGCTGGGAAAAAAATATTTGCGAAAGATGTATATGGTAAGGATGGTGATATAAAATATATAAAGAACTCTTAAAATTTAACAGTAATAAGTGAACCAACTAATTTAAAATCGGCAAAAGACCTGACAAATCACCAGAGAAGATATGCAGATGGAAATAAGTATATCAGATGTCCCATATCATATATAATTAGAAGATGGTCAATTAAAACAACAATGAGAGATCACAACACTCTTTAGAATGTACAAAATCCAAAACTGACAACACCAGATTCTGACAAGGATGTGGAGCAACAGGAATATTTATTCATTGCTAGGGTGAATGCAAATGATACAGCCACTATGAGAGACAACCTGTAAGTTCCTTGCAAAATTCAGCTTACTCTTATGACATGACCCAGCAATCACACATCCTAGTAATTACCCAAATGAACTAAAAATTTATATCCACACAAAAATCTGTACAAGAATGTTTGTAACAGCTTTGTTCTAATTGCCAAAACTTGAAAGCAATCAAGATGTCTTTAGTGGGTGAATGAGTAAATAAACTGGTACACTGTTTAAAAAGTTACACTGTTTAAAAAGAAACAAGTTATCAAGTCATGAGAGTACACAGGAGAAGCTTAAATGTACAGTACTGAGTGAAAGAAGGCAATCTGAAAAGGTTGCATACTCAGTGATTCCAACTATTATATATGACATTCTGGGAAATGAAAAACTACAGGAAATAAAACCAACAAACAGAAACAAAACAAAAAACTCAGTAGTTCCAGGAAAGGGAAGGAGGGATGAATAGGCATAATACAGAGGATTTTTAGGGCTAACTAGTCTGATCGATACTATAATGACATATACATCTCATTATACATTTTTCAAAATTAATAGGTTGTAAAATATATTAGATTAAATCAATGTATGAGTGATAATCCTGTAGTGTAATCACCAGTTTATGTCCATCGATGGTAATAAATTTATCATGTGGTGTGGGATGTCATTGTTTGAAGGGCTTATGCATGTGTGAGGAGAGAGACTATATGGAAAAATTTTGTACCATGTGCTCTACTTTGTTGTGAACCTAAGCAGCTTTAAAAAATAAAATTATTTTAAGATTAATAACAAAACTACATGTAGTACACATAGTCATCATATACATATGGCCATCAATGAAAAACACTTATTTCTGGAAAAAAATTTATACTGGATGTCATGCTCTTAGTTTCCTTAAACTCAACATTCAAAAAACTAAGATCATGGCATTCAGTCCCATCACTTCATGGCAAAAGATGGGGAAGAAATGGAAACAACGACAGACTTTATTTTTGGGGGCTCCAAAATCAGTGCAGATTGTGACTTAAGCCATGAAATTAAAAGATGCTTGCTCCTTGGAAGAAAAGCTGTGACAAACCTAGACAGCATATTGAAAAGCAGAGACATCACTTTGCCAACAAAGGTCCATATAGTCAAACTATGGTCTTTCTAGTATTGATTTAAGGATGTGAGACTTGAACCATAAAGAAGGCTGAATGGTGAAAAATTGATGCTTTCAAACTGTGGTGTTGAAAAAGACTCTTGAGAGTCCCTTGGACAGTAAGGAGATCAACCCAGTCAAGGAAATCAGTCCTGAATATTCACTGGAAGGACTGATGGTGAAGCTGAAGCTTCAGTACCTTGGTCACCTGATGTGAAGGGCTGACTCATTGGAAAAGACCCTGATGCTGGGAAAGATTGAAGGTAGGAGAAGGGGTTGAAAGAGGATGAGATGGTTGGGTGTCATCACTGACTCAACAGACATGAAGTCTGAGCAAGCTCCAGGAGATAGAGAAGAACAGGGAAGCCTGGTGTACTGCTGTGCATGCAGTTGCAATGAATCTGACACAACTAAGCAACTGAACAACAAACAGACGTGTGTGCATGTTTGTGTCCTGGAACAAAAAAAATGACATATAATAAAATATTTAACATGAATACTATTCGATTTCCTTTCTAAATCACTTTTCTCTATTTTTAATAAAACATGTATATAAAGAATGACTGAGGAAAATAAAAAAGGGCATCACTTTTTAGGTTTATGCAACTCAAAATTAAGCAGATTGTGTTAAAGAGAAATAAAAGATAAAGACAAACAAATGCTGTATGAGAAAGGAATGTTTTTGTCTGCAATAACAGAAACTGTGACTAACATTAACTTAAACCTTAACAAAATTTCACTGTTCAGTTGCTCAGTCACATGTGATTTTTGCAACCCCATGGACTGTAGCACATCAGACCTCCCTGTCCCTCATCATCTCCTGAAGTTTGCCTAAGTTCATGTCCATTACATCAGTGATGCCATCCAGCCATCTCAGTATCTGACACACTCTCTCATTCTCCCCTCAATCTTTTGCAGCATCAGGGACTTTTCCAATGAGTCAGCTGTTCACATCAGGTGACCAAAATACTGGAGTTTCAGCTTCAGCATTCATCCTTTCAATTAGTATTCAGGGTTGATTTCCTTTAAGATTGACTAGTTTGATCTCCTTGCTGTCCAAGGGACTCTCAGGAGTCTTTGCCAGCACAATAGTTCAAAGGCATCAATTCTTTGGTGCTCTGCCTTCTTTACAGTCCAGCTCTCATAACCTTACATGACCACTAAGCTAAGAAAAATTTACTATATCTTTAAAGAACAGTCAAGAGTTTGGGATTTTGTTATTTCCTGAGTAGTTAGTAATCTAAGGGTTTGTGGTTGCTGTTCTTGGATGTAGGCCTTCATTTCTTCTTCTCTGCTATCTTTGGGAAAGTAACCTTTTTTCTAAGCCTTTCACTCTGTGATTACGAGATAGTTATCATAGAACTAGGGTTTATATCCTGGCTAGAAAGCCCCCCCCCCAAAGTGGAAAGGAAAGGAGTAGGAGAAAAAAATAATTCATTGCTAGACCAGTCATTAGCACAAAAAATTAAAAAAAAATCATAATTGGAGTGGAAAAATTGCAAATTATTCCATGTTTGATTGCACATATATTTCATCAATTTATGTTGTGTGAGTGTTAAGTTGCCTCAATCATGTCTGACTCTTTGCAACCCTATGGACCATAGCCCTCCAGGCTCCTCTATCCATGGGATTCTCCAGGCAAAAATTTTGGAGTGGGTTGCCATGTCCTCCTCCAGGGTCAATTTATGTTATTTGTTGTTAATAAGGAAGACCTGCAATGGTTATTGGTTCTCAACCAGCAGCATCTTCTCCAACATATTATAGAAATCTAGGCAAGAGTAGGCTTAAAGTATATAATTTTAGATAACACATTTTGTATAATGCTTAACTGACATACTATCAAAGTGGAGGTTCTATGTATTATGCTTATATCTAACTTTTACAAATATATTCATGGGAAATATGAAACAAGGGTTTTCATTGCATATATAACTGCATTATCAATAATGTGTGTGTGTGTGTGTGTGCACATGCACACGCTAGGATGTATCCAACTTTTTGTGACCCCCATGGAATGTAGGCCACTGGGCCCCTCCATCCATAGAATTTTCCAGGCAAGAATACTGGAGTGGACTGCCATTTTCTACTCCAAGGGATCTTCCCTTCCTGACTCAGGGACTGAACCAATGTCTCTTGTGTCTTCTGCATTGGCAGACAGATTCTTTACCACTGCACCACCTGGGAAGCATTATCAATAGAGACAGGTATTCAAAATGTTAAATGCCAGTGACAGGAATGAGTTCAATGAATGTAAAAGTATTAAACTCATCAGAACCATATTTTGCGAATCTCCTTTCTCTAAATGTCAAAGTATAATGAATTTTCTATAATAATCTAGTTTTAGGACTTGAACTGGATTAAGGGAACACAGAAGAGAACCTCTAAGAGTGGCTTTAATTGCTATGATTTGAGATATGTTTTCACTATAACACTAATCTACTCCACATTGTTCAGATCACTTGAAATCTTCATTATGCATCCCAAAATGTCCAATTTATACCTAGATTGAATTCAGAAACTGGCAGACTATACTTCTCCTGAATTGAAAAGTCATGTGCCATCTTTTAAACTTGTGACTAATGATATTTTCTTCAAAATTACCATTTATTTATGATTCAATCAAGTGAAGTCAATTATAAATATAACTTAATTGATGACCTGCATTTTATCATATTGGCCTATATATGCTTTTTAGTATCATCTATTCTACACAGCTGCTTTTAAAGAATCATGAATAAACTTAGAAGAATCTACCCAATACAATTATTAAATCATTTTATATTATTTTTGGACTAAATGTACATTAAATTGCGCTGCACTTTGAGTATCTAGAAAGCAATATTAAATCTAGTAGTGCATAGGATACTCAATTTCAGAGTACTCATCAGATTACGGTTAAAAAAAAAACAAACTCAGGTTTTAAATATGAATAACGTCAATTGGCCTTTCTTACTGTCAGGCAAACACTTTCACTAAGGAGAAGTTAAGAAATGTTAAGTATCCACCATTCTGAGAAAAAATACATTTACAATTTAAAAAAATCCAGGAAGATTTACCAATACAAAGTACTATACAAAGATAAATATTTTAAAAGAATTATTGCCACATTACAAAACACATGTTTTGATGGACAACATAAGAAATAATATCTGTGAACAAAAACATTGCCCATAATTTTTCAACACATCTTTAGAATACAATAAAACTGGTGAGACAACACTAAAATCATCCTGTAGCTTCCCTGGTGGCTCAGAGGTTAAAGCATCTGCCCTCAATGCGGGAGACCAGGGTTCAATCCCTGGGTCGGGAAGATCCCCTGGTGAAGGAAATGGCAACCCACTCCAGTATTCTTGCCTGGAGAATCCCATGGATGGAGGAGCCTGGTGGGCTACAGTCCGTGGGGTCGCAAAAAGTCGGACAAGACCCAGCGACTTCACTTTCACTTTCACTTTTCATAGTCTATGCACCTTATTACTTATCTTTATGTCCGTTTTATGCTTTTATTATTAATTTCAATCACTCTATGACCTTTGATTCAATGCTAATATTAATGAGGATCTGTCTAATGTTTCAAGATATATTAGGTTATTTAAAAGAGTTTTATTTTTTTTATATTTTCTTATTTTTAAGTTCAGTCTTATTTCCATTAATTGACTAAAGTTTTGTATAAAATATTCACCCTTTCAACAACCAGTTTCTGACTCATATAATAAGCATATCTTTATAATTTATACTGCCTTGAATATCCTATCATTTATCTCTATAAATGAGGCCAGACAGAGGCTCATCTAGTCAAAGCTATGGTTTTTCCAGTAGTCATGTATGGATGTGAGAGCTGGGCCATAAAGAAGGTTGAGCACTGAAGAACTGATACTTTCAAACTGTGGTGCTGGAAAGGATTCTGGAGAGTTCCTTGGAGAGCAAGGAGATCAAACCAGTAAATCCTAAAGGAAATCAACCCTGAATATTCATTAGAAGGAGTGATGTTGAAGCTGAAGCTCCAATACTTTGGCCACCTGATGTGAAGAGCCGACTCATTAGAAAAGACCTTGATGCTGGGAAACATTGAAGACAGGAGGAGAAGTGGACTACAAACGATGAGATGTTTGGATGGCATCACTGACTCAATGGACATGAGTTTGAGCACGATCCAGGAGAAGGTGAAAGAGAGGGAAGCCTGGCATGCTGAGTCCATTATGCTGCAAATGATCAGACAAAACTGAGTGACTGAATAACAACAAAATTTGTACAAGTCAGACACAAAAAAGTAGGACTTTCTTTAATGTTGAAGTGGAAAATACTAAGGTATTTGTAATACCGATTGAGGTCTCTAAATTTTTATTCTCAATTTAAATATCCAGGAGACTCCAAGTAATCCGATTTCTTTTATAGCAATTTTTTCTAGCCAACCTTTTAAACTGTCCTGCAGGAAAGTTTACAGTCTTGGTTCAAATAAATCTGCTTTTGAGGAAGGAACATATTGAATCACTATGAGTTTATGGATGGTTCTCTGAACATCCAGTTGTGTTCCTAAGAAAAGCACATGTGTTTTTCACTTTATCTTTATTTTGATGTGATATTTACTGGTACGAATGGCTGGGCTAATGCTGATGTTTTTGTGATTTGTGTGTGTGTGTGTGTGTTTACTTTTGTGCTATCTTCATTTAAGCCTTTCAGCGGTAATTATCAATCCAAAATTAAATTTAATCAATTCTTTACAAAAAGGGAAACATTAATTAAATGTATGCTAGAGATCTATAGACATTCAAATAAATGACACTAAAGTCCAATTTTTGCCACATGCTCTATAACTCCATATGCCCATTTGTGTCTGAAAGTAAAAATACTGGTATTGAAAAATGTCAGTATCAATAATGTGTAAAGCTTGAAATGTCCCTCCACTGTTTTGTTTCCTTTGTGTTCCTGAGTGAAATTATCTCCAAGTTACTGCATGATTTTATGGCTTGGAGTTAAGAAGAAAATCAGAGCTTTATCTCAGCAAATGGTTAAACCGAGTTATGTACAGTCTGGCTTACTAATACAACTGTGGTTCAATACAATATCTTCCTTTTTCTGCAATAGAAATTATTACTTGGAAATCAAATATTGATGCATTTTTTCTTAAAAATCAACAGAGTTTTCCTTTAAGTGCTTTTCCCCACAATGAAAGCAATATGTCTTGCTACTGCTCATTCTCCTTTTCATAATACATATATTTTTAAAAGTATTTTAGTATAATAATCTGTGAAATATGATTAATTGACATTTATATGATACTTTATTACTATTACTTAAATATATAGCAGAGACAAGAAGCTGACCAATAGAATAGCGAGAAAAAAATTTTTTTTAATTTCTTATTTAAATCAGTCTGAAACTTAGAGTATGTTATTATACCAAATTAATGAGACTTATTGCTCAGTATTTTAAAAAGAAGACATTGGTAAATTTAATTTCTATTTTCTTTTTGGATATGTCTTATGTGCTTCATATTTCTTTTGATATTTGATCAAATATTTCAAACATGTTTAAACAAAATGAGATTGTAAAAATATCTAAAACATATTCTTTAACAGAACAATAACCATCTTTATTAACATGGATTTTCTTATGTCATTTCTTTTTCAATTTATCTGTAATATAAACTCAGGTGAATTAAAATATAGGCTCATGTTCCGGTTCAGGTAAAATAAATTTTAATGAATTAAATTAAAATTCAGATTCAGGTGAATTAAAATATAGGCTCCTGTTCCTCTGTCAACAAAATTTAATTACCTCTGGTAGAAAGCCACTTTTAAACAATTAAAATTTTACATTAAAAAAAATTGTTCTTATGAAAGAAGTATGTGATTATGTTCATCATATATATATATAAATAAAAATAAAAACAATCTAAATGATTAAGAATTGTAAGATAATTAAAAATGATTTAACAAACTTTTAGGTACATAAAATGATGACAAGTATCCCCTATGAAATGTGTGAAAAATAATCAAGTTAAAAATTAAACATATAAAATATGATTGGATTAATGTTAATGAAAAAAATAAGTATAAAAAGAAAAAAAGCTACATAAACCTGAAAGAATTCCAAAGCAACATTAGGAGGGATTGCCTTTAGGTGGATGCTACAATTTTCCCTATAATTTTAAAGTTTTATATGAAGAATATAAATTTCCCATAAAGACAAAAATAAACATAAAGTCAATATGTATGTATGAAAAACTGAATTTCTCACAATTATTATTATATAACTCTTTCCTATATAGATAACACTTTAAAGCTAGGGAGAGCTTATTTCATTAGCAATATTTTTAAGGATTTCACAGTCTTTCTATAGAAATTTTTCTTTTAATGTTTAACTTCTGTGTATAGCCTCACAATTTCTAAACATTCCCAAATGGATTTTATTTACTCAGTTATGACATCACAATTTTTGTAAAAATTATTTGAAAAATTTTTTATGTTCTTTCTATAAATGTGAAATCTAGAATTCAAGGAATGATGAAATATTTTAGCTGAGCAAAGAAGGTATTGTAGGATTGAAAAGGAGGGAATTCTGAGCACTTGATGTTGTGTCACAAAGATCACCTGTGGTAGACAGAATAATGCCCAGGTTATTATTATTAGAACCTATGAAAATGGGTACCTTGTATAGCATAAGGGACACTGAAGATGTTCCTTAATTAATGGAAAAAGGCAACATAAAGAACTTTTTCCTGTGGGCCTCCAGATTAAATACAGCCCTCCTAACAGTTGACTTTAGCCCAGTAACATTCACTTTGGACTTCTGACTTACCAAATTTTGATACACTTAATTTGTGTTGCTTTAAACCATTATGTGTATGGCAATTTGTTATAGCAGCAAGGAAAACCTAATACATCATCTCACATTGCAGCCTTACTAAAATCAGTTAATAGGGTTGCAATTTTAAAATGATTCTCCACTTTAAAAGCCTTAATTGCCAGGACTAGAACCTAGAATGTTGTGTGTTTGTGTTATGTGAGAGTGATGTTTAATTTCTCTGTTCCACATTATATTATCAGTCTTGTCTGACTCTTAGCAACCTTATGGACTATACAGTCTCTGGAATTCTCCAGGCCAGAATACTGGAGTGGGTAGCCTTTCCCTTCTCCAGGGGAATCTTCCCAACCCAGGGATCGAACCCAGGTCTCCTGCATTGCAGGTTGGATTCTTTACCAGCTGAGCCACAAGGGAAGCCCATTATATGTTATAGCCTATGTTATTTGACTACTGTAAGTTATTTTAGTTCACAAAAAAAGCCAACACTTAATTGATAGAATCCAAAAGGAAATGCTCAAAAGCATCATCAGAGGAAGGAAAAAAAAGTAATTGACAGTTTTTAACACATTTTCATTTCAGTATGATTTCAAACCTCACAGCATATGGTAATTGGTTTGTCTTGAAGTGATTTTTTAAAATATGCACTTTTCTAAAAAGTATAGCTTCTTGAGCTGTCTGTCGTTTTAAATAAATTCACACTTTTCAAGCATATTTGTTTCCACCTACTGCATCTGATTATGGTGCGCCCCCCCCACCCCCCTACCGTCTACATTTGCATAGTCTGTGTGGGCTTATCTGTGGACAGGAACATGTTGTTTTCAGTTGGTGATGGGCCCAGAGAAGAACCGTTCTTATGTCCTTTTCTATATCAAACTTGTGTAGTTCTCACCAGGGAGGCCTAGCTTCTGCATTACAATATACTTTTGGTGTGACCTTGACTATAAATGACATCATCTAAATTTTTAACTTCTACATAGGCTAAAATTCAGCTCTCTACATTAAAAAAAAAAAAAAAAAAAAAAAACTTCTAGAAAGCTTCTTCACTTTCTGATGAGAATGCAGAACATAGAAAAACAATAAGTTTTAGTGAAAATTCTTACTGAAGAAAGGTTAATTAAGTAAAAGCTAATTTATATAAAGCCTCTTAGGAATGGTATTTTGAAAGACACATTTAAAAACATAACTAAACAGAAGGCTACCAAAGAAGCCATGAAAGAATTGGGAAGAATCACTTATTACTCTTGAGGGAGTATTGGTAGCATCTATTATAAGCATATTTTTAAAAATACAGGGTTGTTTTCAAAACGATATGTGGATAATTGGGTAGCTGGGATAATTTGCTGAATGAATGTTGATATTCTGTGTCTCCTGGTTTTAAAAAAATAAAAGTCATGAAATGACATCATAATGAAAAGTTTGAAAAAGTCAGACAAGTTTTTAAAAAGCTGTCAAAGTATAAGATAAAGTCATAACTACTGATTAAAGATGATCCAGGACTAGGTAAATATTGAGGTCAAGATATATGCAGGAATTGATACCACCTGAGGGTTGCCATTATAATTTTACATATTTGCCAACATTAACTTTTACAGTGCAGCTTAATAGTAAGTTAATTGATGTTTTCTATTACTTTCTAAAAATCATGAGGTCTTGACCATTTAAAACACATTTATTCATTAAAATGAAAACAAAGGATTGTCAGAAATGAAAAGTTAAAGTTATCCAAATCCAGTCATCCAAATATTTAGAGTTGTAATGATGTGTACCTTATTACAGATATTTTTATTTCACGTGCTTTAGCTGCCTTTGATAAATGCTTTCATTCTTTTCATCTTTTTCTTTTTGAAGTAGGAACTTTAGTAATCTTCTTGGGGTGTGATCTATGAGAGCTTAAATTCTGATTCTACCCCTTTGTATTACCTGGAGCTCTTTAGGTAGTACAGCTTTCCAAGTGGCACTAGTGATAAAGAATGCACCTGTCGATGCTTCCCAGGTGGCGCTACTGGTAAAGAACCCGCCTGCCAATGTAGGAGACATGAGATTGGTGTTTGATCCCTGGGTTGGGAAGATCCTCTGGAAAGGAAATGGCAATCCACTCTAGTATTATCACCTGAAAAATTCCATGGACAGAGGAGCCTGCTGGGTTCCTGCAGTCCATGGGGTCACAAAGAGTCAAACACAACTGAAACAACCTAGCATGCATGCACACTTTAGGTAATATATGACAGAAAACCTACTGGAGATGACTTTAAAATCTAGAACATAATTATCTCAAATTATAAGAAGCCTATGAAAAATATTCTTCTAGGAGTGCTTAACTCAGTAAGTCAGTGATGTCAGCAAGAACCTAGCACTGTTCCTTCTTCCTGCCATGCAATCCACGGTTCCATGAAGCCAAGTTTAGTGTTGTGCATTCTTTCTCTATAAATTAAAAAATAAATAAATAACTGTAGCAGCTTCAAGGACCATGTTCTTACATAAGAACTGAAACAGGAATTGAGACTATGTTAACAAAATGTCTCTAGAACATCCCAGACCTGTGTTCCAGAGTATATCTTGTTCATACTATAATCATTTGAAAAGGGGAGGATGGCTTTGATACTGTTGCTATCAGTGATTCAATACCCATCACTTGGAGTTAAGAGATTGACTTTCCAATGTCCCTGGAAGAATAGTATCATTAAAAGCCATTTATAGATGTAATGCAATCTATATCAAAATTCCAACAGCATTTTTCACAGAGACGAAGTCATTGTAAAATTTGTATAAAATCACACATAACATATAATAGGCAAAGCAGTTCTGAGAAAGAAGAATACTGGAGTCACCACACTTCCTGATTTAAAACCATTACAAAGCTATATTACAAAGTGGTCAAAACAGAATGGTACTGGCATTAAACAGATGCATAGACCAATGGAACATAACAGAGAGCCCAGAACTGAGCCTATGCATGTATGGTCAAGGATGCCAAGACTATGCAATGGGGATAGGAAAGTTTCTTCAACAAATGGTGCTAGGAAAATTAAATATCCATAAAAAAAAGAACTCTTATCTCACACTTACACAAAGATTAACAAAAGATGGATTAAAGACATAAGTGTAAGACCACAAACAGTAAAACTCTTAGAGGAAAAGATTAGATATAAACTCCCTGATATTGATTTTGCAAGGATATTTTTGGATATGACATCAAAACACAGGTGACAAAAGCAAAACTAAAAATTGGGAGCACATGAGACAAAAAATTTGCTGCACAGGAAAAACAAAAATCAACAAAGTGAAAAGGGAACCTATGGAAAAGGAGAAAATAGGTGTAAATCGATTATCTGATATGGTGTGATAATACCCCAAATATACAAAGGATGACTCCAATTCAATAGCAAACAAAAATCATTAAAAATAGGCAAAGGACTTGCATAGATATTTCTCAAAAAAAACACAAATGGCTAGCCAAGTATATGATGGCCAACATCTTTAATTATCAAGGAATTGTGATTCAAAACCACAATGAGGCATCACCTAATATCTGTTAGGATTGCCATTATTAAAAACAAGGGTAACAAGTATTGATGAGGGTGTGGAGAAAAGGGAACCATTTACACAAATGATGGGAATGTACACAGGTACAGTCATTGTGTAGAGTTTCCCAGGTGACTCAGTGGTAAAGAACCCTCCTGCCAATGAAGGGTTTGGTCCCTGAGTTGAGAAGATCCCCTACAGAAGAAAATGGCAACCCACTCCAGTATTCTTGCCTGGAAAATCGCATAGATAGAAGAGCCAGGTGGGCTACAGTCCATGGGGTCACAAGAGTCTGACAGGACTTAGCAACTAAACACACACAGTCATTATGGAAAATATTACAGAAGTTCTGCAAAAAATTGAAAACTGAAATACCCTATGATACAGCAATCCCACTTCTAGGTATATGTCATAAAGAAATGAAATCATAATCTCAAAAAGGTATTTGCACTCCCTTGTTCATTGCAGGATTATTCACAATAGCCAAGAAATAGAAACACTCTTAGTGTTCATCTACAGTTATATGGATAAAGAGTGGCATATATACAATGGAATATTATTCATCTATGAGAAAGAAGGAAACCTTGCCTTTGTGGCAACACAGGTAGACCTTGAAGGCATTTATGCTAAGTGAAATAAGTCAGATACAGAAAGACAAGTAGTGTATGTTCTCATTTATATGTAGAATCTAAAAAAACTGAACTTATACAAGTATAGAGTAAAATGGTGGTTTTTAGGAGCTGAGGGTGGGTGGGGAAAATGGGAAAGATATTGGTTAGAGGGTACAAACTTCCAGTTATAAGATAAATAATTTTGGGGCTCTAACATATGGCATAATGACTATAGTTAACAGTATTGTGTTGTATATTTCAAAGTTGGAAATAAAGTAGAATTTAAATGTCCTCTCCACATATACCCACAAAATGATAAATATGTAAAGTGATGGAACTGTTATTTAAGCTTATTGTGGTAATGATTCTGCAGTATATATGTATAAAGCCATCATGCCATACACATTAACTTTACACAAGGTTATATGTCAATTACAGGTCAATAAACTTGGAAAAAATAGATAATAGAGTTTGTAAAAGCAACCGTAAGCCTATGGCAGATTATTAAACACTATTTTAGCTGAACATTTCTCTTACACTTAGATTATCGTATTTCATTGTCCTATGTTGTGTATTGTTTCTACAAGAGAATGCTACTGATCTAATTGTAACTGTCATCTCATTGCAGGTTATTTAGCTTTTCTGTAATAGCTTTAGAAGATTTTCTTTAGGTGTGACATTTTGCTGTGTGCTCCATCTTTGGGTGTGATATTTTTCCTGCTACAAATTTCATCTACTGGATTTTCAATCTATAGACTCATTTCTTTCCTCTTTTTTGGATGATAACTGCAGCTGTTTTTTTTTCCCCCCAACAGAAGCCTTCTCATCTCTGTCTACTACTGTTTTATAAAGACTAACACTTTATTATTAATTATTGATGGTTCTGATAACTTTTCCATGTATTACATCTTTTTATTAATGCCTAAGAAATTCTGGGATATTTCCTTGTAGCTTTCTTCTGATTTAAACTGTTTTTCTCAGTAATGCCCAATCTACTCTTTTGACTAAAGAATGGCAGGTATGTTTTCATTTTCAATATGTCAAAGTTATATTTCTTCATTTATACCTGTGCTATTTGTCCCATGCATATTTTCCTCTTGCAAATTTCCATATGTATTTTAAATGTGCTTATTTTTACATTTTTTCTAATCTCTATATGGATATGGGTGCTTGTTTGGACATAGATTCTTCTATTTCTGGAATCCATTTAGTGCTTGTAATCGTGTTCTGCTTTCTGTGTGTTAGTAGCTCAGTTGTGTCTGATTCTTTGTGAACCCATGGACTAGCTTGCCAGGCTCCGCTGCCCATGGAATTCTTCAGGCAAGAGTGCTGGAGTGGGTAGCCATTCCTTTCTCCAGGGGATCTTTCTGACCCAGGGATTGAGCCTGGGTCTCCCACATTGGAAGCAGATTCTTTACCATCTGAGCCACCAGGAAATCCTCACCCACAGCTTTCTGTATACCTCTGATTAAAAGGATCCTGGTTCTCCCTTCTGCTAGACTAAACTTTAGACAGTCTTATTCCTGACTCTATGTTCCTTGTCTTCCTTTTCTTAAATGCATTTATCTTTGAAAGTTTGTAATTCTAAATTGTTTCTTGGCCCTTCTGAAATATAAAGATTTTTTTCAAAACCTATTGCAAGTATAAAGAGGGAAGGGAGAAAAGCAATATAGGAACAAGAAAAAAAAAAAAAGGTTATGGGATTATATGAAATCATGTGTGTGAAAAGTTTGAAAACTGTAAAGCACTATATAATTGAAAAAAACTTACATTCAATAAAAAAGAAAATAAAGAAAAAAAAATGTTGCTTGTTTTACAACCCAGGATTATTTTCTCAAGGACCTGGGGACCATTCATTTGAAATGCAATTATCAGAAAGTTAGTGCCTCTCTCTCTCCCAGGATGTACAAGAGTGTAGGAGCCTTACTTCAGTGCTGTACCTTGCTTCAAGTTGTCAACTTACCTCTTTTCATGAGGATGTGAGAAAATTTACTTTCTATTTGAATAAGGTGAATTAGCAAGCACAGGTGTACTATGATCCTCTCACCTTAGCTTTTAAAACCCTTCCAAAGCTCAGACTGAATTTAGCCTCTTCCTTATTGTGATCATTTTGAATAGAATCTTCCTTGCCTGTTTAAATTTTATAGTGGAATATTTTTTTAATCTCCCATTTCTGTACAAATTCTTAGCATTCATGAGTACATCTTTTCCTTTGCTGTTTTTCTTGAGAGTAGTTTTGTGGTCAGTTCCTAATGTCTACAATCCCATATATGTTTTTCACCAGTTTCTCTCATTATGATTCAGTGTATGGATATTGTTTTTAAAAATTGCAGAATTCAGGATTTACATTCATGAACACTACAGATTTGAATTACCATCCCATTAGGGCAACTCTGCTACCTCCCTAGCCTTAAACAGCTTGCTTTTGGCCCCACTGGATGGTTTACATCTGGACTTGTCACCATGAGTACTACGCATTATCAGTTACTGATTGTCATTAGGAATTCTGGCTAATGGCAGCATGCTTTTAAATTTTACTTTTGTTTCTCTCTCTCTCTCTCAGGCTAGAAGAACTAGTTTGAGTATGTGCTCCATTCAAAATTTTGCCAAGAATAGTTAACTTTAGTAGATGCTTATCTGATATCATTCACTCTCCTCTTCTTATTCATAGAGTCCTATTTTTTTTTTTTTTTTAGAAGAGCAATCTGTCCAGTTAAAAATATTCAACAAATATGCACTTGTCTACATTTCCATGCAGGCAATCTTCTCCATGGAACAGAATTCTAATCAGCACACTTGTGATGATAGTCTTCGTGTAATACAACTCTTCATAAATGAAAAGATAAAACAGAAAGATATGTCTTCCTTGACTTTTTAGCCTTTTCTTTTTCCTGCTTGAAATTTAGTTCTAATCACTGGTTATGGGGCAACCAACTTCCAACCAAGAAGACAAAAATCACATTATATAGATAGTTGAAGAGTAAGAGAAAAAGAGTATGGGTCATCAATAACTTCCTCAAGCACAAATTCTCTGTAGTCCCAGGGAGAGGCAAACTTCTTGAAGTCGATTTACAACATATTTTATGACCGTGCATGATTTTCCTAAAGGCAAATCCATGAAATCTGAAATAAAATGGACCATGAAGATCCTCCTAGAGAAATGAACTAGGGTTAACATGACTGACTAAACAAGTAATGTCCTCCACTAACAGGAGTATGTAATCTTCCTAATTCCTCACCAGAAGAATTTGATATGTGTAATGGACCAGTGATTGCTGTTGTTTTTATATTCTCCTTTTATTAGTTTTTATTTTCATCTCTGTCTATCTTCACAGTTACAAACTCTTTCTCCTTTACAACGCCAGTTTGTTGGAAATAAACAACCTATTTTTAATGATTTTATTTGTGATATTCATGATAATCCACATCAGGATCAATGCAGCATGAAAAGCATAGTAGTCTAAAGAATTTGGTCCACAAGTTCAATGTAGTCCTTTAATATGATTTGGAACTTCTTTCTTGGTGAGTGTCTAAGTATCTTTCTGTTAAGAGGAGTACATGAATATACATTAATTAGACAAAGTGTTAGACATGCTTTCATTTGCCCAATGGGAAGTCTTATTATTTTTTTTTTCCCTGATAAAATGAGTCTAATTATGTTGGAGGCAGCAAAGTATCTAGCTAAAACTACTCACATTTCTTATTCACTTATACTCAGTAATGTTCATATGGCACAATTCTAAAAAGAAAAACCAAATATAAACAAGTGGGACTTCTTCAAACTAAAAATAAATAAATAAATAAATAAAACTTCTCCATAGCAATGAAAACAATCAATGAAATGAAAAGGCAATCTACTGAATCAGAGAAGACATTTGCAAATCATATCTCTATAAAGGGATAAGATCCAAAACACACTACAGAACTCACATATCTCAATAGCAAAAACTTAATTAAAAAATGGACAGAAAATCTGAATAGACATATTTTCCAAAGAAGACATCAACATCATTAATTATCAAAGAAATGGTTATCAAAACCATAGTGAGATATCACCTCACCTGTGACAGAATGTCTATTGTCAAAAAGACAAGAAATAAAAGCCTCGGCAAGGATATGGAGCAAAGTGAACACTTGTACACTGCTTGTGAGAATGCAAACTGGTTTGGCTACTATAGAAAGCATTATGGAGGTTCCTCAAAAATGTAAAGTAAAACTATCATATGATTCAGCAGTTTTACTTCTGGATATTTACCAAAAAAAAGAAAAAGAAAATCAGAACTCAAAAAGATATATGCGCTTCAATGTTTACTGCAGTACTATTTACAATAACCAACATATAGAAACAATTTAAGTATCCATCAGTGGATGAATGCATAAAGACATTTCAGTGTGTGTTTGTGTATATGTGTGTCTGTGTGTGTGTGTATTATTCAGCTCTAAATAAGAATGAAATCTTGCCATTTGCGACAACATGGGTGGACTTCAAAGGCATAATGCTAAGTGAAGTAAGTCGGAGGAGGATAAATATCATACAATTTCTCTTATATGTAGAATCTATAAATTTTGCCAATGAAATGTCTCTATATCTATTAGATTTCAATCAGAGAAACAGATGATGAATATTAAGCAACAAGAAATTCTCTATATAAACTAGATCATACACAGTGTGGGAAAAACTAGGGAATTAAATGTCCAAACATAATCATAAAAATGTCCTTAGGCAGCTCCAGTGAAGGGGAACAAATTGAAACTTGAAGAAAGCAGGGCATATCCAGCTGTTTTAATGGTTGGGCAGGGGGGTGCTGATGTTGATGCCTATGGAAGTTTGGTGGTCTGTAAACTTAAAATGAATTTCCTGGTCGTAGGCTTGAGAGTCACAGTTGAACTGAAAGGATGACAATTAATCAGAAGTGATGGAAATTGAAATATGTTAAAAGAGAAAATGCATGGGCAAACAGAGACCTAACCTACCACGGTGTCTTTCCCTCATTCCCTCTAACAATGAGTTTTGAGAGTGATAGTTACTGCCTCATTTTTGCCTACCTAATTCTCATGCAGATTTTCTTCTGGATAATCCTAAATCGGAAACATAGCAAAATAAATTTGGCTACAGAATACTAAAGTAACACATTATAAAACCACTAGAGTTCCCCTTGAAAAAGTGACAAAGCCTTGAGAGAAAACAAAAAGTTCCTTTTCCTCATTCAATCAGTTCAGACCCTCATTCGTGTCTGATACTTCACAACACCATGGACTACAGCATGCCAGGCTTCCCCGTCTATCACCAGCTCCTGGATCCTGCTCACCTCATGTCCATTGCATCAGTGGTGGCATCCAAACATCTCATCCTCTGTTGTCCCCTTCTCCTCCTGCCTTCAGTCTTTCTCAGCATCAGGGTCTTTTCCAATGAGTCAGTTCTTTGCATCAGGTGGCCATAGTACTAGAGCTTCAACTTCAGCATCAGTCCTTCCAATGAATATTCAGAATTGATCTCCTTTAGGATGAACTGGATGGATCTCCTTGCAGTCCTAGGGACTCTCAAGAGTCATCTCCAACACCACAGTTCAAAAGCATCAATTCCTTGGCACTCAGCTTTCTTTATGGCCAAACCCTCACATCTATACATGACTACTGGAAAAACCATAGATTTGACTAGACAAAACTTTGTTTAGTAGAGTAGTGTCTGCTTTTTAATATGCTGTCTAGTTTTGTCATAGCTTTTATTCCAAGGAGCAAGCATCTTTTAGCTTCATGGCTGCAGTCACCATCTGCAGTGATTTTGGAGCCCCCCCACCCCCACCAAATAAAGTCTCTCACTGTTTCCAGTGTTTCTCCATCAATTTGCCATGAAGTGATGGGACTGGATGCTATGATCATTTTTTGAGTGCTGAGCTTTAAGCCAGCTTTTTCACTCTCCTCTTTCACCTTCATCAAGAGGTTCTTTAGTTCCTCTTCACTTTCTGCCATAAGGGTGATACCATTTGCATATCTCAGGTTACTGATATTTCTCTCAGCAATCTTAATTCCAGCTTGTGTTTCATCCAGCCCAGCATTTTGCATGATGGGCTCTGCATAAGTTAAATAAGCAATATGACAATGTAAAGCCTTGACGTACTCCTTTCCCAATTTGGAACCAGTCTATTTCCTCATGTCTGGTTCTAACTGTTGCTTCTTGACCTGCATACAGATTTCTCAGGAGGTAGGTAAGGTAGTCTGGTACTCCTATCTAAGAATTTACATTTGTTGTGATCCACAGTCAAAGGCTTTGGCATAGTCAATAAAGCAGAAGTATATGCTTTTCTGGAACTCCCCTGCTTTTCCTATGATCCAACAGATGCTGGCAATCTGATCTCATGTTCATCTGCCTTTTCTACATCCAGCTTGAACATCTGGAAGTTCTCAGTTCATATACTGTTGAAGCCTCACTTGGAGAATTTTCAGCATTACCTTGCTTGCATGTGAGATGAGTGTAACTGTGTGGTAGTTTGAAAATTCTTTTGCATTGCCTTTCTTTGGGATTGGAATGAAAACTGACCTTTTCCAGTCCTGTGGCCACTGCTGAGTTTTCCACATTTGTTGGCATATCGAGTGCACCACTTTAACCTCATCATCATTTTAGGATTTTCCTCACTCAGTTCAGTTCAGTCACTTAGTCATGTCCGATTCTTTGTACTGCAGCACACCAGGCTTCTCTGTCCATCACCAACTCCCAGAGCTTGCTCAAACTCATGTACATCAAGTCCGTGATGCCATCCAACCATCTCATCCTCTGTTATCCCCTTCTCCTCCTGCCTTCAATCTTTCCCAGCATCAGGGTCTTTTCCAATGAGTCAGTTCTTCACATCAGGTGGCCAAAGTATCGGAGTTTTGGCTTCAGCATTAGTCCTTCCTTATTGTTTATCAGTCCTTTTCCTCATTATTTATCATTAATTCTTCCAATCCTATCCTTCATGTCTGAAAATAAAACATAACTTCTCCAATGGTAGTATGATACCTGATATCCTTGAAATGAGAGTCACATGCCATGACAGGAAGGAAGAAGAAAGCTGTGTGTGACACTGATGACCCTACTAAAAGGTTTCACTGATTATAAACACATACTTATTATAACCACTAATTTAAGAGAGTAGTTGTCAAATTGTCTATCATTTGCATTCTTAACTGATACGTCTAGGAAATCAAGAATTATTTACTTGACTATGAATTCAAGATCTGAATCAACATGTATCTGAGCATCAATAAACTTGTTTCAACTTTTCATGGAATATGATTGACCCTTTGATATGTAGTTTCATATTTTCAGTTTCAGAGTTAGTTCTTTTATTATCTTTCAATTCTCTTTTGGATTTCTTGGATGCAATTTTTGGATTGTCTACTTCAAAGAGAGGCTATTATTTTTATAACCTCCATGTCTATTATTTTTTATTTCTTTAGTCTCTTTTTTCCCTTCTAAATTAAGTGTGATTTTCTCAAGTTTTCCTTATATGTCAAGTTTCAGTTGGCTATTTAATGATATTTTAATAAATTTATTAATGCCCCAAAGCATTGTTTGGCTATTCATTTTCACCCCTTGTCTTTTCAGTATCTGGTTTTAACTAATTGCATTATTATGACATCTCGTTATTAAAGTTTTCTTTATAAAGTTTAAAGCCATGATCTATTTCAGTTGTCCTCATAAATGAAACATTTACAGGACATTTCAATCTGTCCCACAGTGGTTTCTTTAAACATCTCTGTATGCTGTGTTTATTATCCTTTTTAAATTTCAGATTGATTATCACATCATTTTATTTCATTTCTTTTCACATTAATGTAGGCCATTTTATCCACATGTCCTATTTGATACTACTTTAATGACCTTTTTTGATGATTTCTGCTACTTGGTGATCCTGTATAGATAGATTCCCTCTAAGTTAAAATATGGGGGAGTTGAGGGTGAGGGAGGGAATTAACTAATATATTGTTCAGTCTGAATTATAATAATGATACTCTGTGTACCTGCCTATTTTATTAAATATCATATAAATTTAATAGACACAACCATGAGGTTATTGCCTATATCAATTGCAGAAATGGTGTCAGGGTTTCTTGAATGTATTACAGATGCCTCAAAACTTGTCATGCAAGAGAATCAGCAGTGATCATCACCATCCTCCCTTTAAACTATTTATCTGCAATGGCTATTTCCTCTACTCTTCCTATAGGGGAGGGGTGATAAAGAATATCCATCCACTTACCTTTGTTCTAAACTCAGAATTATTTCAAAATTTTCAGTATTTTTCCAAATAAACACTGGGGCTTATGATAGTAAAATTGGCAGCCATGTTGCCCTAAAGGTGCATGGTTTCTTCCCTGGTCCTATTTAACCATTTTTTTTTTAATGTATAGCCTTATACTGTTTCTCTTTTTTCATTCACTCGCTTTTAGGGAGAAGAAAAATCTTTATGCATATACTGGGCTTCCCAGGTGGCTCTAGTGGTAAAGAACCCACCTACTTACCAATGTAGGAGGCTCAAGAGCCACAGGTTTGATCTCTAGGTCAGGAAGATCCCTTGGAGTAGGAATGGCAACCCATTCCAGTATTCTTTCCTGGAAAATTCCATGGACAGAGGAGCCTGGCAGGCTACAGTCCACAGGGTCACAAAGAGTTGGACATGACAAGTGACAGCACAGCATAGCACACATGCAGATATTAAATCTTCCTGCCTCACTTTATTAGATAATACAGTAGTGAGAACATCTAATCTAAAAACCTTTGCCCATCTTTGAACTAAGAATACTTTGGTTTTATAAATGAGTAGTTTTATTTAAAAATTTCCCAGTTAAGCTTTCAATTATTTCTGATGAATAATGCAACAGCTAAATCAATTTCATCATCAAGATATTGTAGTATTAATTTAAAATTCTATATTATCAATATTGGTAAGAAAATTTTTCACAAAATTAGCAATTAAATGGTTTTATTGGTTTCCAATTATTCCAAAATATATCGAACTTAAAAAACTATTTCCATAAACTAAAAGTTCTTCATTTTCTTTTATTAATAAATAAAATGTTGGGTATCTTTGTGATCATGCATTAGTAGATTTTAAGTACAAAGAGGCTGTTCCCTCTCAAGAGCTTAGGAATAATATGTTCTAATATATAAATTCATAAAATATTGCTGAAAAAATTTAAGAATGTCTAAAACATAGATAGAAAGCCTCAGTTTTTTTAAAGATATCAATATTCTTGAGATTGATTCATTTCTGCAGTCAAAGCATCTGCCAACAATATCCCAGAATTTGTTTTTTTAATTTGTATATGCATTGCCAAGCTGCTTCTAAAATATATGTGAAAATACAAAATATATAAAAGACCCAAAGTTAGGTGGTATGGTACTGGCATAGTTAGATATAGATATAGATGATATAGATATATAGATATTCCCATCAACTTTACTAATGTTAATAAAAATATCTAATACCCCAGGTATCCATCAACTGAAATAATAAGTTGCTGAATATTTATTCAATTGGATAATTATAAAAATAGACTGTTGATACAATAAAAAATATTGAATGACATTTATATATATATTACTATGAGTTATATATCTAATTTATGTGAAGTTTAAAATGAACAGAATTAATCCATGGTGATAGAGTTAATCCATGGTGATAAATCATGGTGATAGATATGACTGAGTGACCACATAGAATGTAATTCACTAATGGTGAAAAACTAGCTATGATAAAACCAAGACATCATTTAAAAAGCAAAGACATCACTTTTGTGACAAAGGTCTGTATAGTCAAAGCTATGTTTTTCTCCAGTAGTCATGTATGGACGTGAGAGTTGGACCATAAAGAAGGCTGAGCACTGAAAAAATGATGGTTTTGAATTGTGGTGCTGGAAGGGACTCTCAAAAGTCCCTTGGATAAAAAGGAGATCAAACCAGTCAATCCCAAAGAAAATAAACCCTGAATATTCATTGGAAGGACTGATGCTGAGCTGAAGCTCCAATACTTTGGCTACCTTATGAGAAGAGCTGACTCACTGGAAAAGACTCTGACACTGGGAAAGATTGAGGTCAGGAGGAGAAGGGAGTGACAGAGGATGAGATGGTTGGATGGCACCACTGACTCAATGGGCATACATTTGAGCAAATTCCAGGAGATAGTGAAAGACAGGGAAACCTGGCATGCTGCAGTCCACTGGGTCTCAAAGTGTAGGACACGACTAAGAAACTGAACAAAAATGGTGAAAAAATGTAAAATGAAACATACTAAAGTATGATTCTTTAATATGTAAGAAGGACAGAAAGCAGAAAACACATGGCAGTAAGTGACACAGAAATTACGTCGCCCATTACTACTGGCACATCTCTTTGACTTAAGTGTCATATTTTAGGAAATCCACTGTACTAGTGAGACTGAGACAATTCTTACACTTATAAATAGCAAATTTTGAGAAAATGGGATGCAAAGTCCTGAACAATGCAATAGCTCTATCATTTCATATTATTAATGCTTACTTTATACATTGCTAAAATGAACTGAGTGATTGTCATCTACCAGGTGCTCCTAGAAGAACTTCTATACCATCACTGGGATACTAGGGAAAGAAGAATCAGCCTCTGTAACATGTGCCCTTCATCAGCTCACTTTGAAACGACTCTTAGGTATTGGTGTCAGCAAAGAAATATAAACTTTGCTAAGTTTCCTGTCTTTTAAAAATTATATGCTCACTATACACACACACACACATACACACACACATATATACATATATATATATATTTTTTTTTTTTAATACAGCCTCTCAGTTCAGTTCAGTTCAGTTCAGTCGCTCAGTCGTGTCTGACTCTTTGAGACCCCATGAATCGCAGCACGCCAGGCCTCCCTGTCCATCACCAACTCCTGGAGTTTACCCAAACTCATGCCCATCAAGTCAGTGATGCCATCCAGCCATCTCATCCTCTGTCATTCCCTTCTCCTCCTGCCCCCAATCCCTCCAAGCATCAGGGTCTTTTCCAATGAGTCAACTCTTCGCATGAGGTAGCCAAAGTACTGGAGTTTCAGCTTCAGCATCAGCCTCTAAACATGTTTAATTCATACTTAGATCCTATACTCAATGCTGGGTTAAACACTTTCTAAACAACTTCCCAGACCACCATTAGTGAATACTGACAAAAACCATGATGATTTAAAATTTTCTCTCTCCTCCTGAGAGGTTCATTTTTCACCTTTGTTGCGAAGGGGTGTTCTCTCACTTTCTGTTTTTTCTCTATTAAATTTTCAAGTTCTATGTTTGGGGAAAAAGGTCTAAATAAATCATTTCTATTTTATGGAAATTGTAGACTTGAAACATGATGCTTAATTTCTGGCTAAAACCAGGTTTAAGACAAGGTTAAAGGCTGTTGAGTACTGGCCTATAGACACATTACCTCTGCAAAAGTAATCACTATCTCCATCTCCAGGTGGTATCAGGTTTTTATTTATTATAGAATGATAGGATTCCTCTGACAGATAGGATATACAAGAAAAGTATGTTAGTAAAATTTGAACTCTATGAGCCATATAAGATTCGTGTACTTCTACAGCACCATTCCTTTATTCTAACTCATATTTTCATTTCCACATAGATTCAAAAGTTTAGCTAAATTGATGTGTTATGTCTTGGTCTTGGAAGAAAACCAAGACTATTAGCTTCCAAGATATCAATAAAATATTCTTTTTTGTTTTGTCTAGTGTTCTTGGAAGAGAGGAAGAAAACTCTTCAGATACCAATAGGTGAAATATAAATCCTGATATTATTAAGAGAAAGAGATTCTATTTGAAATAGACATGATAAGTTATAACATTAAATATATACATATATATATTCAAGGTACTTTAACAAATATTTTTTTCAAATACAAAAGTGATCAAATAGTAAATAATAGGTTGGTTTAAGAACATACTTTTTTGTTTGATCATTAATAAGATATAATACTATATATAATTCTGGGAACTGGATTTTTTTTCCCATATGAATACTAATAGAGGGTGAATATGTTTCCCATTACCACTATGCACTATAACGTACTGAAGGAAATAGTTCAAATTTTCTGTACATTGACTATCATCTATTTTGAGGGGATATTACTACATAAGTAGGAACTTACCATTTATTTACTGCTACCCAAAGATATCTGCAGTAACCTTTGCAGGTGTTCGTAGGCAGAGTCTTACTTCAACTTATTAGTCAGTGGTAAGTAACAAGAAATCAGTTTATCATATTTTGTCTAAATAGTTTATTCAGTTTGATAAGTTCACTTATGACTCATGGCTATCATATGAATATGTTCACATATAAGTTCAAATTATTTTAATTTGTAAGCAATGAATGAATATACTAAAACATCTGGTGGGAAGAGTTTAGGTGGAAAACTCACTCAAAATTGCATAGCAAAGTAAAATATTTGGTGTGTTTTTTTCCTAAAGGAGCAAAACAACAGGGGTGAACTCACTTTGAAATCCTGCTTTGTGCTGACAGTTGAACTATAACTATATTTCATAAACTATAGCACTCCCAAGTTACTGAAAATAAATTGATTTTCTGGAAATATGCGACACACAGGTTTTCAATATGGATCTTGAGCAGTCTGTCCCTAAAGTAGTTATTTCCATTTACACCTCTGACCTGCCAGTATCTTTGGTGCTACTGTAGTTTTTCATGTACTTCAAAAGCTACAGATCTGTTTCCATCCCTCTTAATCTAATATAAACTGCACATGCTTCTATCAATAAAGGCCTTCATTTTTATCCTTCTTCGATTTCATGACACCAATGGTTCTATATTTCACAGCAAAGGGAGCAGAATGAAATTACATACCGTTCAGATTTCAGCAATATCTGGTTTACGTGATTCAGGACCTCCATACAAAGGAGAGGTCATTCTCAATATTTTAGAAGATGGCTCTTTTTGGTGATTTTATGTGATAAACCTGACAATGTGCTTGATTGGGTATGGTAAAAATATGTTTATCTTGGTGAAAGTAGAAACAGTTTAAAACAATCAAGGCCTAAAATGACAAGTGTCATATAAACATAAACAATTAATAAATACTTTGGTCAAAATCATGGAATAATATATTGAAGTCTGTACACAAGAGAGCAACTGAGAAAGCAAAGTTGTCTAATTATTCTAATCTAGTAGTGACACCCCAGTGAAGTAAAAGCAAAATGCAAAAAAGCAACAGACCAAAAAATTAACTCCCTGCTCCTCAACAAAAAAAAAAAAAAAGAAAGAAAGAAAACTGGCAATTGGAAAATATGCCACATTACTTAAGAACAATGGCTTCATTGTGCCTAGAGATGAAAACATACATAAATAAGTATATTTGACTAAAATGTTTGCTTTAAATGAATTTAAATATTTCCTCAGAGCTTAAAATATATAAAAATCAAAACAAAAAAATAGATTTAAAGATATAAAAGAAAAAAAAAACATAAAATGGAAGTGTTGCTAAAGGAAAAAAAAATTCAGAGTGATTTAAATCTTAAATGCAACAGAAAAGAGATTAGTTGGGAGATAAATTTGTACAAAAGATGGAATGATATAACTATAGTCTTATTTTAAGGTATCTGAGGATGATGGAGAGTTAAGAGAGAAGAGAATCAGGGCTCAAAGGTCCAAATTACAAAGGCATTGCATAATTGGTTTAAGTCAATGGAGATATATAAGTAATTTCAATCCTTGTACTTGGAATGGTGGAAATAGATCAGATGTTTCAGTCTATTGATCTGAGGCATTGTACTATATTAACAACCTTCCATAGACCTGCCAGAACCTAGAGAGAATGTGAAGGTCTCAGCCACACAGGCAAAGATCCAGTCCTGGTGTGAAAGCAAAACTTTAAATATGAATTTTAACTAGAAGAGGATTTGCATATGCTATAATCCATGGGGCCAATCAAGAATATATTCCATGGGTATAACTGGGTAATTGACTGCATTGGGTTCTTTAAATAGATGCAAGCTGATTTGAAAGGATGGAGACAGAAACACTACTGGGAACCTATTGCAGAATCTGAATAAATGCAAGGGCTTATGCCAGAAAGCAGGAATTAAGCCTCCTGACAACCAGGGATGTGTGAACAGGTACCAGGAATGGATCCAGATGCAAAAGCCAAAACAAGATCAACAAGGAACAGCTGCCACTATAGAAAACTCAGGTAGTAGAAAAGGAGCCAGAAATCATAATGAAGCAGAATAAGGAATTCTGGATGTAGCATTATGGGGCACCCAAATAAAATACTCAGGAGAACCTTATATACTTCTATGTTTATGCCCTTTCATTCAGCATGTTTATATTAATAACCTACTTATGGAGCAAGCCAATGTGTTACTCTACATATAGACTTCTGGTAAAAGCAACCTGATATAGAGCTCACATGCATCAAAACTGTTCAGACACTTCGTAGGGTTTATCTTGTAAATTAATCAGGTTTCACATGTAAAAGAGACTGGGAAATCAGACAAGCTACAGGACAACTATACAACAAAATTATTTTGAATTATTTGTATATCAGATTAGTATTTTCCTACCTTAGACAGAATATTCAAAAGCAGGGATATCACTTTGCCAACAAAGGTCCATATAGTCAAAACTATGGTTTTTCCAGCAGTCATGCACAGATGTGAGAGTTGGACAATAAATAAATCTGAGCACTGAAGAATTAATGCTTTCAAACTGTGGTGCTACAGACAACTCCTGAGAGTCCCTTGGACTGCAAGGAAATCAAACTAGTCAATCAATCCTAAGGAAATCAGCCCTGAATATTCATTGGAAGGACTGATGCTGAAGCTGAAGCTCCAATACTTTGGCTATCTGAAGTGAAGAGCTGACTCATTGGAAAAAAGGCCCTGATGCTGGGAAAGACTGAGGGCAGGAGAAGCGGGTGGCAGAGGATATTGTGGTTAGATAGAGTCACCAATTCAATGAACATGGATCTGAACAAACTCTGGGAGATAGTGGAGGACAGAGGAGCCAGTTGTGCCATAGTCCATGGGGTCGAAAAGAGTCAGACACAACTTAGTGACTGAACAATAACACCTTGAAAGAAACACACAATGCTCTCATTTGCAAACAGTGCTGTGACAGTGGTGTATATACTTGTGTTGTGAGTTAGATATTT
Organism: Dama dama; assembly: GCF_033118175.1. Classification (NCBI taxonomy): domain Eukaryota; kingdom Metazoa; phylum Chordata; class Mammalia; order Artiodactyla; family Cervidae; genus Dama; species Dama dama. The sequence goes on along the minus strand of NC_083705.1, from coordinate 54,595,028 downwards.
GCATAAGTTAAGAAAAATACACATGATCAAATGTTTTGGAAAACAGACATTCCTCTCCTAATAGAAATGATAAAACTCTCTTTTATGTTATAAATCACCAAAGCAACTGAATCCTCTTTCATTCCTCTATCAAATTTTATCTTCTCCATATTGTCAGCCAGCTAAAATCCTTTCATCCATAGAATATACAGCATAATTCTGAATTTAATCACATTCAGATTTTAATAAGATATGGGCTCGATCACCGAGTCGAAAAGATCCCCTAGAAAAGGAAGGGGCGACCCACTCCAGTCTTCTTGCCTGGAGAATCCCATGGACAGAGGAGTCTGGCAGGCTACAGTACATAGGATCGCAGAGTTGGGCAGGGCTGAAGGGACTTAGTAAGCACTCCAGTATTCTTACCTAGGAAATCCCCTGGACAGAGGAACCTGGTGTTCAGACACGACTTAGCAACTAAATAGCATCTTTTGTTTTACATAATAGCTAGATAACAGTAAAGAACACTGCTACCTAGTGTCCCTTAATTTTTACTGATTTCAAAGTAGCCCAGAAAAGAAGTTAATTTAGTGAGTTAAATGGACACTACATACTTCTTAGTAAAGTAACATAATTCTAAGGACAACTAATATTTTAAAGTTATAACAGTTGATCAGAAAAGAAATATTTTATTACCATAATAACTTTTTCCTGAAGTTTGGCTTATTTTGATTTAAATGATACAATTTGCTAGACATAAACATTCTATACATAATGGACCATGGGCTAATCTCTGCTATGTCCTTGAAAAACTTTCTTCATTGAAAGTTCAAAAGGTTTTGAGGTCAGATATTCCCCTGATGTATTATCACACATGTTTGAACATTATAACTTTGTGCCTTTTTCTGTAGAGTAGAAACATTATAGCTTGTTTTTACAACTTTATAAAAACTCTGAATATACCTAAAGATAGCTTGATAATGGCAGTGGTCAATAGTGAGATACCTCTAAGTGAAAGGAGTGACTAGGGGCCAGACACAGGACTTTGCATCAAAATCACGTTGTGACTTTAACTCTTTGTAGAACTTTTTCTATACTAACTCCTAGTTCAATTCACCAGGAACATTAACTTTAACCTTATATGAATGATTATTTTGTAAAACAGGTGCTAATCTATTTTTATACTTAAAAGGAGAAAGACTGCTGTTATCTGATGGTGAAAAGACATTTGAGATATACAAGTGTTGTGTCCTGCTGAGTAGCTCAGTCATGCTCGACGCTTTGCGACCCCATGGGCAACCTGCTCAACTTTTTGCAACCTGCCAGGCTCCTCTATCCATGGAATTTTCCAGGCAAGAATACTGGATTGAGTTGCCATTTGCTACTCCAAGGGATCTTCTCAACCCAGGGATTGAACCCATGTCTCTTGTGTCTCCTGCATTGTCAGCTGGATTCTTTACCATTGTGCCACATGGGAAGCCAAAGATTCAAGGTAATTTGGCTTATGTGAGAATTTAAATGGATGGAAATAAAGAACTGAGTAAGGACATGGTACACAAGAAACAAACTCTCATTTCTATTAACATCTTTTTACAAGATATTTATAAACAAACAAAATATAAATCAATTCATATAAGACAGTTAAAGAATCTAGATTCCCACTATATTTTATTAACTAGAAAAATTAAAATATAGAGGCCATGTTCCTAAATGATTTCTAGTTTAAGTTTTATGAACTAAAATCTACAAAGTATTTGAATATTTGTGAGACAAAACATAAAGTTTTCTGAAGCTAATTTCAAGTAATGAAAATGAAAGTGAAATTCAACATTTTCTAAAATGTAGAGGCGGGTATATTGAATATCATATCAACATGATTTAGGCTCAGATATACATATAAGCTGAATTTCCATGTAAATATTTATTTTAATAATTACGTTCAAAATATAATTATATGTGTGTGTCTGTATGTATATATATGCTCTGTGTGTGTGTATATATATATATATGCTTTATATATGCCTAATGTGTCTTATATAATCAGTTATATACATAATAATTACATAGTTTATATATATTTGTATAATCTATTACCACTGTATCATTTATATATAATTCATAGTTAATAAAAATATAATATAGTGTGAACAATATTCAGAATACATTTACTATTTCCCAGACATCACTTTTTCCAAATAAATGATTCATGCACAGGATGATGAAATACTAATTTGCAACCTATATTAAAATATCTATACTTTTTCCTTAGACAAGAGAATAACAAAACCATTAACAAATTTTGTTTAGGTTATTCTTTAGCATATTTACTTCCCATGAGGATATTAAATGGGCTTGCCAAATTCTCCAAATAATCTTGTTGTATTCATTAGGCAACAGTGAAGGTTAAGATAAATATTGAGTGTTGATATGTACATAATAGTGTCTTCTGAATCAGGAGATACAAGGTTGTCTCTCACTTAAATTTTCTCATATGCTCTTTGCATTTTGGTGTATGCAGCTTATGTCTTGGACATTCTTGTAGCAGTGTTTTAAGATATTTGATAGTTTTGTTGTAATAGTTTTATTAACGTGAAAGCTTTGCCATGTTATAATTTTAAACTGGTAATCCCTAGGACATATGCAGGCAAGACATACTTTTTAAATGATCTTTATCTGTTTACTTGAAAGAACTCCCTTGTATGTGAATATATATATATATATATACATACACAGACATACATTTTTTTTTCACCTGATTCTCCTGAGTTTTAACAATAGGAAATCTTATTGACTATTCAGTTGAGTTCAGTTCAGTTGCTCAATCATGTCTGACCCTTGGTGATCCCATGGAATGTAGCATGCCAGGCCTCCCTGTCCATCACCAACTCCCGAAGTTTACTCAAATTCACGTCCATGAGTTGGTGACGACAACCAATCATCTCATTCTCTGCCGTCCCTTTCTCCTCCAACTTTCAATCTTTCCCAGCATCAGGGTCTTTTCCAGTTAGTCAGTTCTTCACATCAGGAGGCCAAAGTATCAGAGTTTCAGCTTCAGCATCAGTCCTTCCAATGAATATTCAGGACTGATTCCCTATAGGATGAACTGGTTGGATCTGTATGCAGTCCAAGGGACTCTCAAGAGTCTTCTCCAACACCACAGTTCAAAACCATCAATTCTTCGACACTCAGCTTTCTTTATAGTGCAACTCTCACATCCATACATGACTAGTGGAAAAACCATAGCCTTGACTAAGTGGACCTTTGATGGCAAAGTAATGTCTCTGCTTTTTAATATGCTATCTAGATTAGTCAAAACTTTCCTGCCAAGGAGTAAGCGTCTTTTTAATTACATGGTTGCAGTCACTATCTGCAGTGATTTGGGAGCCCCCCAAAACAATCTGTAACTCTTTCCCCACCTATTTGCCATGAAGAGTTCGGACCAGATGCCATGATCTTAGTTTTCTGAATGTTGAGCTTTAAGACAACTATTTCACTCTCCTCTTTCACTTTCATCAAGAGACTCTTTAGTTCCTCTTCATTCCTGCCAAGGGTGGTGTCATCTGCATATCTGAGATTATTGACATTTCTCCCGGCAATCTTGATCCCAGCTTGTGCTTCAGCCAGCCCAGGGTTTCTCATGATGTACTCTGCATATAAGTTAAATAAGCAGGCTGACAATATACAGCCTTGACGTACTCCTTTCCCTATTTGGAGCCAGTCTGTTGTTTCATCTCCAGTTTTAACTGTTGCTTCCTGATCTGCATACAGATTTCTCAAGAGGCAGGTCAGGTGGTCTGGTTTTCCCAACTCTTTCAGAATTTTCCACAGTTTGTTATAATCTACACAATCAAAGGCTTTGGCATAGTCAATAAAGCAGAGATAGATGTTTTTCTGGAACTCTCTTGCTTTTTTGATGATCCAGCAGATGTTAGCAATTTGATCTCTGGTTCCTCTGCCTTTTGTAAAATCATCTTGAACATCTGGAAGTTCACAGTTCATATATTGTTGAACCCTGGCTTGGAGAATTTTGAGCATTACTTTACTAGTGTGTGAGATAAGTGCAATTGTTCAGTAGTTGAAGTTTATTTGGCATTGCCTTTCTTTGGGACTGGAATGAAAACTGACCTTTTCCAGTCCTGTACCCACTGCTGAGTTTTCCAAATTTGCTGGCATATTGAGTGCAGCATTCTCATAGCATTGTCTTTTAGGATTTGAAATAGCTCAACTGGAATTCTCTCACCTACACTAGTTTTATCCATAGTGATGCTTCCTAAGGTCCACTTGACTTCCCATTCCAGGATATCTGGCTCTAGGTGAGTGATCACATCATCATGATCTTCTGGGTTGTGTACTCTAGCCACCTTTTCATAATATCTTCTGCTTCTGTTAGGTCCACACCATTTCTGTCCTTTTTTGAGCCCATCTGTGTTCATTGGAAGGACTGATGCTGAAGCTGAAACTCAAATAATTTGGCTACCTCATGCAAAGAGTTGACTCATTGGAAAAGACCCTGATGCTGGGAGCGATTGGGGGCAGGAGGAGAAGGGGACAACAGAGGATGAGATGGCTGGATGGCATCACCGACTCGATGGGCATGAGTTTGAGTAAACTCCGGGAGTTGGTGATGGACAGGGAGGCCTGGCGTGCTGCGATTCATGGGGTCGCAAAGAGTCGGAGACGACTGAGTGACTGAACCGAACTGAACTGACCTTGCATGAAATATTCCTTTGGTAGCTCTAACTTTCTTGAAGTGATCTCTAGTCTTTCTAATTCTATTTTGTTCCTATAATTCATTGTACTGATCACTGAAAAAGGTTTTCTTATCACTCCTTGCTATTCTTTGGAACTCTGCATTTAAATGGGTATATCTTTCCTTTCCTCCATTGCATTTCACTTCTCTTCTTTTCACAGCTATTTGTAAGGCTTCCTCTGAGAGCCATTTTGCTTTATTGCATTTCCTTTTCTGGGGGATGATATTGATCCCTGTCTCCTGTACAATGTCACAAACCTCTGTCAATAGTTCACCAGGCACTCTGTCTATCAGATCTAGTCCCTTAAATCTATTTCTCACTTCTACTGTATAATCATAAGGGATTTCATTTAGGTCATACCTGAATGGTCTACTGGTTTTCCCTACTTTCTTCAATTTAAGTCTGAATTTTGCAATAAGGAGTTCATGATCTGAGCCACAGTCACCTCCCGGTCTTGTTTTTGCTTACTGAATACAGCTTCTCCAACTTTGGCTGCAAAGAATATAATCATCTGATTTCGGTGTTGGCCATCTGGTGATGTCCACGTGTAGAGTCTTCTTTTGTGCTGTTGGAAGAGGATGCTTGCTATGACCAGTATGTTCTCTTGGCAAAACTCTATGATCCTTTGCCCTGCTTCATTACGTACTCCAAGGCCAAATTTGCCTGTTACTCCAGGTGTTTCTTGACTTCCTACTTTTGCATTCCAGTCTTCTATAATGAAAAGGACATCTTTTCTGGTGTTAGTTCTAAAAGGTTGTATGTCTTCATAGAACCATTGAACTTCAGCTTCTTCAGCATTACTGGTTGGGGCATAGACATGGATTACCATGATCTTGAATGGTTTGCCTTGGAAACAGACAGAGATCATTCTGTCGTTTCTGAGATTGCATCCAAGTACTGCATTTTGGACTCTTTTGTTGACTATGATGGCTACTCCATTTTTTCTAAGGGATTCCTGCCCACAGTAGTAGATATAATGGTCATCTGAGTTAAATTCACCCATTGCAGTCCGTTATAAGTTCGCTGATTCCTAGAATGTAGACATTCTCTCTTGCCATCTCCTGTTTGACCACTTCCAATTTGCCTTGATTCATGGACCTAACATTCCAGGTTCCTATGCAATATTGCTCTTTACAGCATCAGACTTTGCTTCCATCACCAGACACATTCACAACTTGGTGCTGTTTTTGCTTTGGCTCCGTCTCTTCATTCTTTCTGGAGTTATTTCTTCACTGATCTCCAGTAACATGTTGGGCACCTACCAACCTAGGGAGTTCATCTTTCAGTGTCCTATCTTTTTTTCCTTTTCATACTGTTCATGGGGTTCTCAAGGCAAGAATACTGAAGCGGTTTGACGTTCCCTTCTCCAGTGGACCACATTTTCTCAGAACTCCACCATAACCTATGTTTCATTGAGTTAGACAAGGCTGTGTCCATGTGACTAGATTGGTTAGTTCTGTGATTGTCGTTTCTGTCTTCCCTCTGATGCCCACTCTCAGCGCCTATTGTCTTATTGGGGTTTCTTTTACCTTGGATGTGGGGTATCTCCTCTTGACTGCTCACCCCTCCAGAACCGCGCAGCCAGCGCTCACTGCTCCAGCACCACACAGGCTATAAATAGTATCAATTTGTTTTTTTCATGCTACAAAGCAAATGGATAAACTCTCCCATAATAGATAAAAAGATGGATTTATTCTATTAGATAATGAAATGAAGAGTGTGAATTTCAGTTTTATTTTTTAAATATGGAAATTATTTCAATAGGTTTCATGTAGCTATTTGGTGTTCTAAATTAGTCTCAAAATCTTGATAAAGTTTTATTACATATTTCAAATACAAAAGTGTCCAACTGTATTCCCTAATCCAATGTGCCTTGAACAGGTGTCAGAAAGGGGTTTAGAGAACCTCATGAATAACTATAATATTTTCAAAAAGACAATTTAAGCTATTATTTAAGCTGGTTGAATATCATATGAATGATAGCAGGAGACACAATGTATGATTAGCCTTCTCAAGAGCCATTTATATAGTGTATTTATTTTTAATCTTGTATGCTCTTATAGACAAATAATTGTCATAGAATCATAGCCTTCAAATGACCTTATCTTGCTTAGGTATCATTAAAATGTATTACCACTTACTCACCTCAAACAGAAAAGGATATCCATATTGCTGTGCACATTTATTTTTACTCATCTAGGTTTACATTCAAAAGAAATATAATGTGGTTTCTTTTGTATATAGAATGGAACTCATACATCAGAATAATTTTGCAAAACTGCTCTAAGTGTTAAAACTGGTGAAGATTGCAAATGGTTTTACACTCTCCTGCATCAGTTATTTTATGTAATGTCTTTTCAGGATCCAAAGTCATACAGGAAAATTACTCCAATCCATACTGGCCTATGTACTCCATAAGTAGTGATTTCTTTCTTGGCAAAGGAAAGAAAGTGTGTCTTATAACTTAAATACTCTGAAAATCTTTTCTACAATAGAAAAAAAAGAAACACCTTGCGGAACATTTGAAAGGGCATTGTAGGCAAAAATATTCTTTCTAAGCATATGTTTATATTGTCAACTTTCTATATGAATGCTGTCTTAGTCAGTTTGGGCCACTGTAACAAAACACCATAGATTAGGTAGTTTAAATAGCAAATATTTTAATTTCTCACTTTTTGAGGCTGGAAAGTCCAAGTTCAAGGTGCTGGCAGATTTGGTTCCTGATGAGAGGCCTCTTTCTAGATTACAGATGCTACATATATTTTCTGTGTCCTTAAGGACATGTGGTCTCTTCCACATCTTATTAGAACACTATTTCCACCATGGTTTTTCTCCCTTCATGATCCCATCTAAGCCTAATTACTTTCCAACTATCCTACTTCCAAATTCCATTGCATTGGGAATTAGGGCTTCAGCATAAGGATTTGGGAGGGAGGCAATTCTATCACAGTAAATGAAAAAATAAAAGTTTTGTTTGCATGTCAACACAAAGGACCCTGAATAGTCAAAATAATCTTGAGAAAGAAGAATGAAGCTGGAAGAATCAGGCTCCCTGTCTTCAAAATACACTGCAAAACTACAGACATTAAAAAGTATGTTACTGGCACAAAAAGAGACATAGATCAATGGATTAGGATAGAAGTCCTAGCAATAAACCATGCACTTATGATAAATTACTCTACAATGAAGGAGACAAGGATACACAAGGGAGAAGACAAATTCTTCAATAAGAGGTGCTGGGGAAACTGTATAGCTACAGTAAAAAAATGAAATTACAATATTTCCCAACATTATATATAAACTCACCATGGATTAAAGATCTAAATGTAAGACTGAATATCATAAAACTCCTAGAGGAAAACATAAGCAGAACACTTTTTAACATAAATTGCGACAACTTTTTTCTTTTATTTATCTCCTAGAGTAATGGAAATAAAAACAAAACCAAAAGGGATTTAATTAAACTTAAAATCTTTTGCACAAAACAGAAAGACAACCTATAGAGAAAAATATTTGCAAACCATACTACCAAAAGTGTTTAATTTCCAAAACATACAAACATCTCATACAGTTTAATATATGAAAAAAAATCTAATCAAAAATGGCCAGACAACCTAAATAGACATTTATCCAAAAAAGAGATACAGATGACCAAACAAGCACATGAAAACACACTCAGTATCACTAATTAGTACAGAAATGCAAACCAAACTACAATGAGGTATCCCTCACATCAATCAGAATGGGCATCATTAAAAAGTCTGTAAACAATAAAAAAGATGGTGTGGATAAAAGTGAACTCTCCTATACTATTGCTGGGAATGTAAATTGGTTCAGCAACTGTGGAAAACAGTATGGATTTTTCTTACAAAACTAAAAAATTGAGTTATCACATGATCCTGCAATCTCAATCCTGGGCATATGTCCAGAGGAAATTCTAATTCAAAAAGATACAGGCATCCCAAAGTTCGTAGCAGCACTATTTACATTAGCCAAGACCCAGAAGCAATTTAAATGTCCACTGAAGATGAATGAATAAGGAAGAAATAATACTCAGTCACAGAAAGGATGAAATGATGCCAAAGGCAGCAACATGGATGAATCTAGAGATTATCATACTTAGTAAAGTCAGACACAGAAAGACAAATATCATGTGATGTCACTTGTGCAACCTAAAACAAAACAAAACAAATGAACTTATTTACAAACAGAAATCGACTCACAGAAAATAAACATGATTATCAAAGCAGGGGATGAGGGGAGAGATAAGTTATGGGGATAAATTATGGATAAATAGAAAGGACTTACTGTACAAACAAGGAACTATACTCAATGTCTTGTAGTAACACAATGGAAAATAATCTTGAGAAAGAATATATACAAACAGACATACACACAGCTGAAACTAACCCAATACTGCAAAATTAAATATACTTCAAAAAATGGTCATAAAAATAAAATAGTTACTGGTCACTCTCAAGAAAAAAATGTGAAGCAACACAGCAAAAATACCAAATAAATGTAACAAGAAAGAGATGCTATTTATATTTATCTCTGCTTGCATTCTTTGAGAGTATAGACACATGGACTCATTTCAAACCAGATTTAACTTCATTTTTGCTTTGTCTGTTTTCAAATCAAAGCAGCAAGGACATCTTTAGATTTGTTGTTGATTTACATCAAACTATCCTGTGTCAATATGCATGATTTTCCACTTATCATGATTCTGAATTAACTACTCATTTTTGCTAACTACTAAAACAATATATCTCCTAGGTTAATACCTATATTCTTTAGTGTGACTGGTTATAATCATATATACACACAGAGTCATGTGTGTTTATTATAACAGGTTAATTTATTAGGAAATTGAGGCACAACTATTTTAAATGAATTGCCCAATTTCGTATTCAAATGAGAAATCCAGAGTGCAAACTCAAGTGTTCTTATCTCAAACTCATTACAAACATTATGTTTCCTTCAAAGGTGAAAATTCATGATTTAAGCATATGATTTCAGATACCTCTTCCTGGTATTTTAAATTTAATCTCTGCGTGTTAAAATAAAAATAATAATAAAAAAAGTTTGACACAAAAACAGTTACATTACAGACATTAGACTTTAAAAGGTTAACAAGATATATTCACAAATATTTTCCCCTGACCTAGCATTAGACATTCTTGCCTGGAGAATCCCAGGGACGGGGGAGCCTGGTGGGCTGCCGTCTCTGGGGTCGCAGAGTCGGGCACGACTGAAGCGGCTTAGCAGCAGCAGCAGCAGCAGCATTAGACATCAACAAATGGAAATAAAAAACAAACAACAAAAAAAGATCATAACATGACAATTTTGTTCAGAGAACTTCTTATTAAAAGAGGAGTTAGCAAAACTATACATGAAATTAATTCACTCAGCAAATATCTATTGAAGTAATATAACCCCTGGCAGTTTAAGACATTTTGAATGAGGAAAACTTAAGATCTGCTGTGATTGCAAATTAGTTGATACATCATGAAAGTAGAAATAGTACCTATTATGTTGTGCTATTGGGAATGAAGAAATATTTTAGAAAAGAATCATCTGAACTGTGAGTTTTCAAAAGCTGAACACCCTAGGGATATTGAAAAAAAAACTCAGTGCAATGATTACTTAGTATACAAAGCATGACTACTGACTTTAGCCCTACTAGAGAATGCTTCTATAGAATTGTAATGAAGGCCATAAGGATTTCATGTAACAACACTCTTAATTAACAATGGGAAAATCTCAAAGAATTAAATGTGAGTTTTCATAATATATATATATATATCCCTTTTATTCCAACTTTTAAAATAAGCAATATTAAGTCAAATATAAACATTATTTTTTAAATGATTTGGAGCAGCATGCTAATCTATATATTTATTTCAAATAAATTTAGAACCAAGTAAGAGAGTAAAATAATAAAAAATACTTCAAAATGAATATAAAATCTTATTTTGGGTTGAAAACTCTGAAGGCAAATTCAAATCATATAAATGTAGTGTGATGTGAACTAACAAAATATTTGATCATTATTAGTAATATACCAGGAAACCATATTAAATATTTCAGTATTATACTCATTTTAATTATACATGTGTATTCAACATGATAGCTAATTATATTATATATATCCAAGTTGTTGATCAAGAAGCTTTCATTATTTTACCATTAATATATTTTGACAAAATATCTTATAAGTGTCTTGAAAATCACTTCATATTTTAGTAAAATTTTTAATTATTTTCAATTTTTGGCCTATCCAAAACATATAAATACAGAAACTTCATCATAAAATGTAAGTTAAGTTATAGGGAAGCCTGTGGCTCAGAGGGTAAAAGCATCTGCCTGTAATGCAGGAGACCTGGGTTCGATTCTAGGTCAGGAAGTTTCCCTGGAGAAGGAAATGGCAACCCACTCCAGTACTCTTGCCTGGAAAATTCCATGGATGGAAGTCTGGTAGGACCCCTACTGTTCATGGGGTTGCAAAGAGTTGGACACGACTGAGCGACTTTACTGATACTGACACATATCTAGTATTTGGGCTTCCTTGTGGCTCAAACGGTATAAAGAATCTGCCTGTAGTGTGAGAGACCCAGGTTTGATCCCTGGGTCAGGAAGATACCCTGGAGAAGGAAATAGCAACCCACTCCACTATTACTGGCTGGAGAATTCCACGGACGGAGGAACCCGGCGGGCTACAATCCAAGGGGTCACAAAGAGTCAGAAACAACTCAGCAAATAACACACACATATACAGGTATTTTTTATTTAAAATATGTGGGTCTTCAACATTTATCTATTATATAACAAACATACATATATTAATTCTTTATTGTCACAGCTGTATTAATCGATAACATGAAATAGCCCTACATTAACAGTGTATCTTTTCAACATAAGTACCCCTTTCTCTCTTTATACATTTCTTTATTCAGGTGTTAACAATCCCCCAACCATATTTCTTCATTTGCAGTGCTTCAGTGCCTGCTGTAGTAACTTACAACTGCAAACACCTGGACTCCTGCCCTGACGCTTCCTCTAGTTGCAGCAGCCTGCTTGGCCACCCAAAGTTAGACTGGAAGCACCAGGAAAAATACTTTCCCCAGAGAGCAGCCTTCAACAAATGACTGATTATAGTAGTTGTATAAATACACAGTATTTGTCCCTTGAGGCAGGGGGTAGCTTTGAAATGAACATTCTAAAGTAACTTCCAGCATACAGTGAGTCCCCTACATCTGAACAAGATTAGTTCTGAGAGCACATTCTTATGTCCGATTTGTTTGTAAGTTCAACAAAGTTAGCCTAGGTACCCAGCTAACAAAACAGGCTATATAGTATCTACTATGTATGGCATATAGTATATAATCACTGATGATAATAATTAATTAACAAGTGATATGCCATTAATTTAAAAAAAGAAGTTAACTTTTACTGGACTGTGATTTCAATAGATTGTTTTATCATATGATTTAACACTTAACAAATGAAAACCACATAGCTGATAAATTTGGTATAATTTTTTGCACTATCAAGGAGTGAAAATTAGGCATATTCCTGTTACTAAAATATGCTGGGTATTGTATATCTTAAATTTTAAAGCATATGGTATTATGGGAGATTATTTCCATTTATACTGAGAACTACTCAATATTTCAGTTTCCAAATATAATTGAAAAATCCAATAATTTTAAACCAATAGTGTTGATTCAAGAATGATAAATTATTATACAAAATTTATGTTATACACTATTTCTAAATTCTAACACTGGTTAGTAATTGCCTGTCCCAAGTAACAAAAAACAAACAAGAAAGAACAAATCAATGATTCCCTATCTTAAATAAATCTTAGGTCCCTCCAACATGTTGTCCAAATGATTTATAGAATTTTAAGCTCTACATCTGGATGCTTTCTTAAAGGTCTGCTAAGCTAAATCCCTCACTCTGTACATGAAGGCAGTGGCCTCTAAGAAAGAAAGGTGGTATCATGCAGAAGAGATCTTACTTTATAGCTTTGTTTTATTAACTGATTTATCTCAGTAAAAACAGCTAGTAAGTGCCAACTCAAAGTCATACCTTTATGTTCTAAATCTGAGTTTATTGTTGTTCTCAGTTACTGGGTCTTATCTACAACATATTAAGTCGTAGCATGGTTGTTTACTTTGGAAGCAGTTGTCTCTCTCTCTCTCTCTCTCTCTCTCTCACACACACACACACACACACACACACAGAGTAACATAGTAAAATAAATGTCTATTCCCCAAAGCTTGTATAGAAAAATGTTTATGTAGATGATATGCCTTGCCTAGCAAAAGGATAGAAAAAAGTACACTGAATGTCTTTAAATATTGAGCTCTATGTAGCAGTACCAGTTAGGTCAAACTCATAAATAAAGTAGCACTATGGGAATAAATAAAAAGCTTCACTAACAAATTAATGTTTCTTTAATTATTGGATTCTAGTTTTGATAAGATTGATGGCTATATTTACCATGTCTACAGTGAAATACCATTCTGTGAATCAAAACTTAAATTTACCAACACTGAGTTAACCAGAACAAAAACATTTAAAAGCAGAAAAGAAAATCACAGGCCATATTAAGAGATCAATGCTTACAAAGAAAGGGGCCCTTCTAAGGAATCAGAACAAGGTCTCTCAGTAGAATCAGTTTACTAACTCAGTCATGTCTGACCCTGCGGCTCCATGGACGAAGCATGCCAGCCCTTCCTGACCATCTCCACCTCCCAGGGCTTGCTCAAACTCATGTCCATCGAGTAGGTGATGCCATCCAACCATCTCATCCTCTGTCATCCCCTTCTCCTGTCTTCAAAAAGGGGCTCTAGTGCTTTGCATTGCTGTCAGCCACTAACCTCCTTCATATTCCCTCTCATTCGCTAAGACTCTGGGTGTGGTTCAGTGAGTTGAAGTGCCTAGACTGGAGCATTTTCTTGCATGTGTTAATCACCCAATTATTTGTTAACTGAATCAATGAATATAGATCATAATCTCTGGTTGTTAGCTAGTATAGGAAAGGAAACATATCAGTAACAATCTCAGTAACCGTAACCTCTTTGGAGAGCATTGTGGAATACACAATTTGATCAGAGAGAGTGTAATCAAATCCTGTTTTTGATATTTGACTGCAGAGAGTATTAAAGCTTCATCTCTCTGGCTCTCCCTTTGTCTCACATCTGGACAAGCTGCTAGGAAGATCTGGAGGCTCCCTTCTTTGACACAAGTGGTAGTTTCAAACCACGCATACCCCTTGCATAGAATGGGAATCCTTAGCACAGCCCTACATGCTAAACACTATAGAAACCTCAAACCAGTCTCCCATCCTTACACACTTAAGCCACATTAAAACTAGCTTAGGAGAGCTGTGCTTACCAGGAGCCTCATTATGTTAGTAATAAAATTTCTCATACCTTCTTTTTTAAAATTAATTTATTTTTAAAAAGCCCAGGACCAGATGGCTTCACAGCTGAATTCTACCAAAAATTTAGAGAAGAGCTAACACCTATCTTACTCAAACTCTTCCAGAAAATTGCAGAGGAAGGTAAACTTCCAAACTTTCTATGAGGCCACCATCACGCTAATTCCAAAACCAGACAAAGATGCCACCAAAAAAAGAAAACTACAGGCCAATATCACTGATGAACATAGATGCAAAAATCCTTAACAAAATTCTAGCAAACAGAATCCAACAACATATTAAAAAAAATCATACACCATGACCAAATGGGCTTTATCCCAGGAATGCAAGGATTCTTTAATATCCGCAAATCAATCAATGTAATACACCACATTAACAAATTGAAAGATAAAAACCATATGATTATCTCAATAGATGCAGAGAAAGCCTTTGACAAAATTCAACACTCATTTATGATTAAAACTATCCAGAAAGCAGGAATAGAAGGAACATACCTCAACATAATAAAATCTATATATGACAAACCCACAGCAAGCATCACCCTCAATGGTGAAAAGTTGAAAGCATTTCCCCTGAAATCAGGAACAAGACAAGGGTGCCCACTCTCATCACTACTATTCAACATAGTGTTGGAAGTTTTGGCCACAGCGATCAGAGCAGAAAAAGAAGTAAAAGGAATCCAGATAGGAAAAGAAGAAGTGAAACTCTCGCTGTTTGCAGATGACATGATCATTTACATAGAAAACCCTAAAGACTCGTCCAGAAAATTACTAGAGCTAATTGATGAATATAATAAAGTTGCAGGATATAAAATTAACACACAGAAATCCCTTGCATTCCTATATACTAACAATGAAAAAACAGACAGAGAAATTAAGGAAACAATACCATTCACCATTGCAACAAAAAGAATAAAATACTTAGGAGTATATCTACCTAAAGAAACAAAAGACCTATACATAGAAAACTATAAAACACTGATGAAAGAAATCAAACAGGACACAAACAGATGGAGAAACATACCGTGTTCATGAATTGGAAGAATCAATATAATAAAAATGGCTATTCTACCCAAAGCAATCTATAGATTCAATGCAATCCCTATCAAGCTACCAACGGTATTTTTCACAGAAATAGAAAAAATAATTTCACAATTTGTATGGAAATACAAAAAACCTCGAATAGCCAAAGTAATCTTGAGAAAGAAGAATGGAACTGGAGGAATCAACCTGCCTGACTTCAGACTCTACTACAAAGCCACAGTCATCAAGACAGTATGGTACTGGCACAAAGACAGAAATATAGATCAATGGAACAGAATAGAAAGCCCAGAGATAAATCCACAAACTTATGGACACCTTATCTTTGACAAAGGAGGCAAGGATATACAATGGAAAAAAGAGAACCTCTTTAACAAGTGGTGCTGGGAAAACTGGTCAAACACTTGTAAAAGAATGAAACTAGAACACTTTCTAACACCATACACAAAAATAAACTCAAAATGGATTAAAGATCTAAATGTAAGACCAGAAACTATAAAACTCCTAGAGGAGAACATAGGCAAAACACTCTCCGACATAAACCACAGCAAGATCCTCTATGACCCACCTCCGAGAATATTGGAAATAAAAGCAAAACTAAACAAATGGGACCTAATGAAACTTAAAAGCTTTTGCAATACAAAGGAAACTATAAGTAAGATGTAAAGACAGCCCTCAGATTGGGAGAAAATAATAGCAAATGAAGCAACAGACAAAGGATTAATCTCAAAAATATACAAGCAACTCCTGCAGCTCAATTCCAGAAAAATAAATGACCCAATCAAAAAATGGGCCAAAGATCTAAACAGACATTTCTCCAAAGAAGACATACAGATGGCTAACAAACACATGAAAAGATGCTCAACATCACTCATTATCAGAGAAATGCAAATCAAAACCACAATGAGGTACCATTACACACCAGTCAGGATGGCTGCTATCCAAAAGTCTACAAGCAATAAATGCTGGAGAGGGTGTGGAGAAAAGGGAACCCTCTTACACTGTTGGTGGGAATGCAAACTAGTACAGCCACTATGGAAAACAGTGTGGAGATTTCTTAAAAAACTGGAAATAGAACTGCCATATGACCCAGCAATCCCACTTCTGAGCATACACACTGAGGAAACCAGATCTGAAAGAGACACGTGCACCCCAATGTTCATCGCAGCACTGTTTATAATAGCCAGGACATGGAAGCAACCTAGATGCCCATCAGCAGATGAATGGATAAGGAAGCTGTGGTACATATACACCATGGAATATTACTCAGCCATTAAAAAGAATTCATTTGAATCAGTTCTAATGAGATGGATGAAACTGGAGCCCATTATAGAGAGTGAAGTAAGCCAGAAAGATAAACACATTACAGCATACTAACACATATATATGGAATTTAGAAAGATGGTAATGATAACCCTATATGCAAAACAGAAAAAGAGACACAGAAGTACAGAACAGACTTTTGAACTCTGTGGCAGAAGGTGAGGGTGGGATGTTTCGAAAGAACAGCATGTATATTATCTATGGTGAAACAGATCACCAGCCCAGGTGGGATGCATGAGACAAGTGCTCGGGCCTGGTGCACTGGGAAGACCCAGAGGAATCGGGTGAAGAGGGAGGTGGGAGGGGAGATCGGGATGGGGAATATGTGTAACTCTATGGCTGATTCATGTCAGTGTATGACAAAATCCACTGAAAAAATAAATAAATAAATAAATAAATAAATTAAATGCAGATCAGATGACCTTAAAAAAATAAAATAAAAAATAAAATTAATTTATTTTTAATCGGAGGATAATTGCTTTACAATATTTTGTTGCTTTCTGCCATGTATCAACATAACTTGGCTGTAGGTATGTGTGAAATGTCATCAGTCTCAAAACCTGAAATAAACTTTGAGTGGGGTCCATCCTTCCCTATAGCATGGCCATAGCGGAGTATAGACCAGAAGATACATCTATTGCCTGCTGTCTCTTACTGCATGCATTGAACTCACCCTGGTGCTTGCCCTTTCTTTAGGACTGTCTGCTCAATTATGCTTCAAATCCTTGTTAAATCCAAGTATTCTTTAAAGAAATTCCTTTGCTCACTTACATTAGTCACAGTATACATCTTTTACTTATATCCTGTGCCTCAATTGATTTATGCACAATCAGTTCTTTGCTCTATTTTGTGGTGCTCATATTTTAAAAGCTTATTATTCTGTAATTAGAAGGCAAACATACACACATTTTAAATTTATTACTGTGTAACTATGATAGTTAATGTTATTTGTCAATTTAATGGGGCTGCAAGAGTGCACAGATATTTGGTAACACATTATTCTGAATGTGTCTGTGAAGATGTTTTAGATGAGATTAGCATTTGGATCAGATTAAGTAGAGTAGGTTGCCCTCCCTTAGGCAGATGAGACCCATTCATCTGCTGAAGGCCTGATCAAAACAAAAAAGCCAAGAAGGTTGATCCTTCTGCAAGTAAGAGAGAACTCCTGCCCAACTGCTTTTATCTGAAACTGAATCTCTCCTGGCCTTTGAATTCCAACTAAAACACTGTTTTTGGGGTTTGTTTGTTTGTTTTTGTTTTTTTTCTGTATTTCAAGCTTGCCATGACTGGAACTCGTACCATTAGCTCTCCTAGATCTTTAGCTTGCTAACTGCAGATCTTAGAACTTGTCAGCCTCTCTATTGTGAGTAAACATACAATCAGATATACATACAAATATGGTTATTTCTTTGGCAAACCGTGAATAATTCAATACTTTTCATATTTACTGTTGATATTGAACTTTTTTCCTATTTTACTCTTTATTATATTTCATGCTTACTAAATCACTTGGAAAAATTAACAGAATTAAACATTGATGAAAAAAGTATAACTATAGAATTGGCAGCTGAGACAAAGTTATTTAAAGGTCAAAATTAAGAGACCTGAAATCTAGAGACCAATGTTTGGAAACCACTGACTGCAGGGTTCCATATCTGATTTTTTGTAAACATTTCTATGATGCTCGAATTTGAAGGAGATTTCAGATAGGTATGCATAGTATTGAGAGCCTATTCCCTCAAAAATTCCACTGAATACTGTGCTAACAGCATGTCGCTACTTCAGAGGAATGAAGTCACTAGGGTTAGGTGTCCTCCAAGTGTAATATCCCAAGGATTGCTTATATAAAAACTATTATATATTTCCCTATTGGTTAGTTATTTTATTTACTTATAAGGAAAATCATGTGATGTTACATACTATGAAAGGCCAATTTTAATTAAAATCTTTTTTTTATATTTATTTATTTATTTATTTATTTTTATTAGTTGGAGGCTAATTACTTTACAATATTGTAGTGGTTTTTGCCATACATTGACATGAATCAGCCATGGATTTACATGTGTTCCCCATCCTGATTCCCGCCCCTCACCTCCTTCCCCATCCCATCCCTCTGGGTCTTCCCAGTGCACTGGCCCTGATATTGCTTGAATATAAAATACTGATATACTCATAGTTCTCATTAAAATGTATATATTTTAACTAAAATTTTCATTCGTCTCATTCCTTGTGATCTGCCAAGTCACGTGCTATCACTATGTTACCACAGTCATTCAGATGTTAATAATTGACCTCAGTTTTAGGAATTACTCTTAAATTTGTTCAGTACTGTTCCTATAATGAAACCACCACAAAAAATAGCTTTTCAAGTTTTGCACTTCATTTGGCATATATTATCCACCAATAAACTTCAATTATTTGTATATTTTAGGAGTAGACCATTTTCTCCATAGGAATATGGTGCTAGATTCTTGGAATTATCAAAGTAATTACTGCATTATCACCAATATTCATGAACTCTCTCATGAATCAAAATATACCTCTTATGTTAAATCACTTGTAACATAAGCTTCTGTTTAGTTTTAAGCCCTTGAGAAAAGAAAAGATAAATGCATTCATTTTGCATTAGCGAGAAGTAACATCTTAAAAAAAATGCACAGAGTAGATGCACATAATTTACCCCTATGTAAAGAGACTGATTGGGAATGCAGTCACAAGATAAAAAGAATCTGTGTACTTTGGTCAAAGCTTTATTTTATCTTGCGTGCATGAGTGTGTGTTCAGTCACTTTAGTCGCGTCCCACTGTTTGCAATTCTATGGACTGTAGCCCACCAGGCTCCTCTGTCCATGGGATTCTCCAGATTGAGAGAAAGCTGAAAATGAAGCCATGATATAATGCATTCTTATTAATTAAAAATATTTCAATTCAGAAAGGTCTCGTATGGAAAATATGCATTAATTATCAAATAAATATTCAAATTTAATAAAAATAATGCATATAAATACTATTTTAGCATAATAGGGAATAGATGCTTTCTACCATGAGATAAACACCGAAATAAAAATTGACAGAAATAATTTTAAATGGTTTAATCTTAACATTTTACACCACTCTACATAGCTAATTTAGCACAACATGGCAGCAATTTCTGAATCATATGTAGTGACCTGAAAAACTAATGAATCTGGCAAGGTATTTTCTTTCTTCTTTCTCCTTTGATGACTTATAAATACTTAGAGATTCTGAATTTTTTTTTTTTTTTTCGGGGGGAGGGAGCAGTTTATATGTCAAATGTAGTGGTGTGGTCTTATATACCAGGTATCACTTTTTTTTCCAAGAATATAAAATGATTTTACTTTAATGCTTTTCAACTTATTTTAATATTTCCTATAAATGCAGATATATAATACAAATGGAGTCACGTTATCAGACATTAAAATAAAACATAAATAGACTCAATCAGATATGACAGGCAGCTTTTATATGATTTCTCAAAGTGTATTAACTATTACTTTGGTAAAAGAGTGGTGTAGTATTAAATTAATGACATGTTCTAAACCCTTTCATTGACTGCATGTACTCTAAAATGTTCAGAGTCTAAACTTTATAAGCTACTCTGATTGCATCTCTTATTGAACACCATGACAGATGAAAAAAATGGCAATAGACTGACTATGGAAGCAAGCAGCCTGTCTTATACTTCTACTCTGTAGGAATGGTCACATTCCCTGTATGCTACTTTCTTTCAGGAGCAAAAACAATGATTTATTTCCTGGAACTCTAGTAAAGTACTTTGCTGTTACAGGCACAGGAACTATGTTTGATGTATAAAATTGTAAGTGGAATTTCCATCTAAAAAATTAGCTAAATAAATAATTTAGAGAATATCATAAAATTTTTCGCTTTGTTTCTTACACATTAAAAAGAATAAAAATAACAACCCTTTCACCTAGACGTTAGGCATACCAAATGTAATTCTGTGAAAATTTTCCTTCACATGAACCATTCTAAGTGTCATGGGAAACTAGACATGGTTGAACTACTATTGTAACTGCTATTGATACATTAGCAGTAAGAGTAGTGGAAAAGTACAGTTGTTAGCTGGAAGAATAAACTAGGTGTAGAAACAGTTGTATTATCCTATATATTACTTTTTCAAATATGTGTTTTGAAGTTTTATAATGGCTGACATCTACAAATAATGTAAAATTTTATGGAAACACAAAATAAGGATATCCTAAACAATCATATTTCACTTCAAAATATTGTCACAAATTTCTAAGCATTTAAACAAAGGTTTATAATGTTCATTTGACCCACCCAAGTATTTGATAACATTTTTATCATTAACATTACTCAGGAGGGTCATTAAACTCATTAACTCCACTTGAGGTCTTCAAAGAAGCCAATGGTTTACTAAAAATTAAAACCATTTAGAACTTTTTAAAACAAATGAATTCAGAATAGTCAGTACAGTGATTTAAAGAGAGATTTATGAGAAAAATAGAATTGAGCTTTAAAAATGCTTTATATATTTCCCACAGTGAATATTGTTCATATTTATTTTCATACTATTGTGATAAAATATAAGAATAAAGTATTATTTTGGATTTCAAAATGTTTAAAGATAGAGCTAGTGCTATTAATTTTTCTAACATTAACATTTTGCTTGAAAAGTTTTTTGAAACATCCACTAGGATATTAGAATCCAGATTTATATATGTATTATTATTTGTGGATCTTTAGAGACCCTCTTATATTATTCTGTACCTCATAAATCTTTAGCCAACTGAATCCCTTCACCAAAAAGCTATATATATTAATCTTCTCACAGAAATTAGACCTGATAAAATTACCTATTTTGTGTCTTTCTTACTTTTCTCATGAATGTGCTTTCCCTTAAAAATAATTTCTTTTTCTAAAATAATGAAAAATAATTTCTTCAAAAAAAGAAATATTTTAAAATATACATTTAATTATCATTCATTAATGCATGTTATTTCTCCTAAGTATTTTCAAAAAAACATTATTTCCAAAGAGTGTTTGGATTAGATTTTATAACTATCTTGCTTGTTCCTAAATCTGTGATAAAATATACATTCTTCCTATACTCTGAGTCTCCAGACCTAGCTATAACTCAGAAGTTAAATAAAGTTAAAGATAATGGGGTAGATTTCTCAAATCCTTTTATGATGAAAATGTGACAAAAAATAGAGCTGTTAAGTCTTTGAGAAAATTTGATGTTGTCTCTCCTGGCTTTACAATAAAATCCCTGCTATCAGTTGAAACTTTTAAGTTTATATATTCCTCTTTATAAAGTGAAAAAATGTTGTATCTCATCAGAATTTAGCTTTTAGATGCTTGAACAGTCTAAATTCTTTCCAGAATATTAAAATCACAGATATGGAATTTCTAACAGATACTGAATTGCTAACAGATACATATCAAAGAGAATTTGTTGCTGTCCCATACTATTTTAGAAGTATCAGTCTTAATCTTGGAATCCATGGTTAGAGAAATAAAAGAGAATACCTTATGGTTATTAGACATGGTTCTCTGTTTCTCTGGTGAATAAAGTAGATAAAGCTAGAGATCTGCCAATTTATCACAATGCCTATGCACTCTACCACCTTAGGAAGTAAGCTTAATTCCTGTAATTGGTAAAAAGCTATGTAAATTGAAGTCAGGAGACTCACTCAAAGCAGAAAGTTACACTGAATTCAGAAGACAATAACGTTTTATACCTGATAGAGTAAACGTACACACACATGCATGCACACACACACACAGCAACAGAGGTAATTTAATTATTTCTTATACCACAGACTTTTGTTATGATGCTGGTATAGTAAAAATAGAAAGAATAAAAATCTCTTAAACTATGTAATAATCAAGCATTAGAGTGGAATAAAGAAATTTTCAGTTTCAGAATTTTTACCCTGTGAAACAGTTCTATGTATATTTTAAGTTCAGAGACTTCTCTCAGCAAAAGTCAAAATTAAACTCCACTGGAAGCAATTACTTGAAGTAATTCCAAAAATAATTCATCAATATTGAAAGATAAAAACCAAATAAACTTCTGATTTTGGTTTTTAAAATAGCTGTGAAATAAAATGCAACAAATTTAGTTTTAAATTTTAAAATTATATAGTTATCAGAAAATCAGAAAAATAGTGATATGCTATATAGGAGTGACATAGTAAATAATAAATAAAAGAGGAAACAGGAACCTTCATACACTCTAGCTGGGAACGTAAACTAGTGTAGCCACTATGGAAAACAGTATGGAGTTTCCTTAAAAACCTAAAATAAAGTTAACATGTGATCCAGCAATCCTACTCTGGGCATATATCTAAAAATGATGAAAACTCTAATTCAAAAATATACATGGACTCCAATGTCCATAGCAGCATTATATACAATAGACAAGACATGGAAGCAACTTAAGAGTCTATCAACAGATGAATAAAGATGTGATATATACATATATCTGGGGTTATCATAGGGCTTCCCTGGTGGTTCAGAGTTAAAGAGTCCACTTGCCAATGAAGGCGACACTGGCTAAATCCCTGGAAGGGGAAGATCCCTTGGAGAACCATATGGCAACACAATCCAATATTCTTGCCTGTGTAATCCCGTGGACAGAGGAGTCTGGTGAGCTGTTGTCCATAGGTTCACAAAAGAGTTGTACATGACTCAGCAACTAAACAACAGCAAGGAGTTATCTTACTAAATGAAGTGAAGTCAGACAGAGAAAGACAAATATAAAATTTTACTTATATGTGGAATATAAAAAATACTGTAAAGGAACTTATTTACAAAACAGAAAGACTCACAGACATAGAAAAACTAATTTATGGTTACCAAAGGGGAAAGTAGGAGAAGGATAAATTAAGAGTATGAGTTTAACAGATACACACTACTACACATAAAATAAAGAATAAGGATTTACTGTATAGCACAGGGAACTACATACAATATCTTATAACAACCTATAATGGAAAAATAATCTAAAAAGAATATATATGTATATGCATATAGGTATAAACTGAATTACTTTGCTGTATGCCTGAAACTGGGGCTTCCCAGGTGGCACCAGAGGTAAAGAGTCTGTCTGCCAAAGCAGGAAACATAAGAGACTTGGGTTTGACTCCTGGATCAGGAAGATCCCCTAGAGGAGGGCACAGCAAGCCACTGCAGTATTCCTGCCTGGAGAATCCCATGGACAGAGGAGCCTGGCAGGCTATAGTCCACAGGGTCACAAGAGTTGGACATGACTGAAGCGACAGCAGGCATGCATGCACACCTGAGACTAACACAATATTGTGAATTAAGTATAACTAAAAAATAAAAAAAAAAGATTATTACTGGATTTTCTGCGAGCATTTAAAGTTTGAGCTGAATGACTATCCAGGCTGAATTTTGTTGCTGTTCAAGCAATTTTGTTGCTGTTGCTGTCTCCCAGTCATGCTGGACTCTTTGCAATCCCATGGACTG
Organism: Dama dama; assembly: GCF_033118175.1. Classification (NCBI taxonomy): domain Eukaryota; kingdom Metazoa; phylum Chordata; class Mammalia; order Artiodactyla; family Cervidae; genus Dama; species Dama dama. The sequence goes on along the minus strand of NC_083705.1, from coordinate 54,570,988 downwards.
CAGCATGCCAGGCCTCCCTGTCCCTCACTATCTCCCGGAGTTTGCCAAAGTTCATACTTATTGTATCGGCGATGTCATCCAGTCATATTATCCTCTGATGCTCCCCTCCCCTTCTGCCCTCAACCATGTCTGTTCACATCAGATGACCAAAATATTGCAGCTTCAGCTTCAGCATCAGTCCTTCCAGTGAATATTCAGGGTTGATCTCCCTTAAGATTGACTGGTATGATCTCCTTTCTGTTCAAGTGTCTTTCAGGAGTCTTCTCCAGCACCACAGTTCGAAGGCATCAATTCTTTGGCATTCTGCCTTCTTTATGGTTCAGCTCTCACAAACGTACATGACCACTGGGAAGACCATAGCCTTGGGTATACCAACTTTTGTTGGCAGAGTAATGTCTCTGCTTTTCAACACACTGTCAAGGTTTGTCATTGCTTTCCTGCTAAACAACCCCTCTCTGAGTTCATGGCTGCAGTCACCATCCACAGAGATTCTGGAGCCCAAGAAGAGGAAACCTGTCACTACTTCCACCATTTCCCCTTCCATTTGCCATGCAGTAATGGGGCCGATGCAATGATCTATTATTATTTTTTTAATATTTAGTCTTAAGTTGGCTCTTACACTTTCCTCCTTCACCCTCATGAAGAGGCTCTTTAGTTCCTCTTCGCTTTCTGCCATTAGAGTGGTATCATTTCTGAGGTTGTTGATGTTTCTCCCACCTATCTTGATTCCGGCTTTTCACATCAAGCCTGGCATTTCTTATGATGTGTTCAGCATATAGGTAAACAAACAGGGTGACAACAGACAGTCCTGTTGTACTCCTTTCTCTGATCTTGAACCAATCAGTTGTTCCATACAGGGTTCTAACTGTTGCTTCTTGAGCTACATACAGATTTCTCAGGAGACAGGTAAGATGGTCTGGTACTCCCATCTTTCTAAGATTTGTCCACAATTTGTCTTGATCCACACAGTCAAAGGCTTTAGCAGAGATGATGAAAGAGATAGATATCTTTCTGAAATGCCCTTGTTTCTCTATAATCCAGTGAATGTTGGTGATTTGATCTCTAGATCCTCTTCTATTTCTAAGCCCAGCCTGGACATCTGGAAGTTCTTGGTTCACAAAATGCTGAAGTCTAGAATGCAAGATTTTAAGCATGAACTTACTAGCATGGGAGATGAGTGCAACTGTCCGATGGTTAGCACATTCTTTGGTACTAACCTTCTTGGGAACTGGGATGAGGACTGACCTTTTCCAGTCCTGTGGCCACTGCTGGGTCTTCCAGATTTGATGACATAATGAATACAAAACCTTGTTGGCATCATCCTTTAGGGATTTGAATTGTTCTACAGGAATTGCTTCAGATCCACTAGCTTTATTAACAGCTGTGCTTCTTAACGTCTACTTTACTTCGCACTCCAGAATGTCTGGTTCTCAGTGGCTAACCACATCATCATAGTAATTTGGTTCATTCAGTTCAGTTCAGTCACTCAGTCATGTCCAAGTCTTTGCCACCCCATGGACTGCAGCACACCAGGCCTCCCTGTCCATCACCAACTCCTGGAGTTTACTCAAGTCTATTGAGTTGGCGATGCTATCCAACCATCTCATCCTCTGTCATCCCCTTCTCCTCCTGCCTTCAGTCTTTCCCAGCATCAGGATCTTTTCATTTGAGTCAGTTCTTCCCATCAGGTGGCCAATGTATTAGAGTTTCAGCTTCAGCATCAGTCCTTCCAATGAATATTCAGGACTGATTTGGATTGGTTGGATCTCTTTGCAGTCCAAGGGACTCTCAAGAGTCTTCTCCAACACCACAGTTCAATTTGGTTCATTAAGATCTTCTTTATATAGTTCTTGCATATATTCTTTCCATCCCTTCCTAATCGCTTCAGCATTTACTGGGTCTCTACCATTTTTATCTTTAATTATGCCCATCTCTTAGGGGAATGCTCCCTTGATGTTTCCAATATTCCTTAAGAGGTCTTTAGTATTTACCTTTTTGTTGTTTTCTTCTATTATTAAGCACTGTTATTGAAGAAGGCCTTCCTGTCTCTTCTAGCTATTTTTTGGAACTCTGCATTTAATTGGATGTACCTTTCTCTCTCTCCCTTGCTTTTCATTTCTCTCCATTCTTCCTCTATTTGTAAAGCCTCCTCAGATAACCACTTTGCCTTCTTGCTTTTCTTTTTCTTTGGGATGGTTTTGTTCACTGCCTCCTGTGCAATATTATGGACCTCTTCCTATAGTTCTTCAGGCATACTGCTAACTAGATCTAGTCCCTTGAATCTATTCATTACTTCTACTGTTAATTCATATGGGATTTGGTTTAAGTCATACCTGGCTGGCCTAGTATTTTTCCCAGTTTTCTTTAGTTTAAGCCTAAATTTTGATAAGAGAAGTTGATGATCTGAGCCTTAGTCAGCTCCAGGTCTTGTTCTGGCTGACTGTATACAGTTTCTCCATCTTTGGTTACAAAGAATGCAATCAATTTGATTTTAGCACTGACCATTTGGTGGCATTCATGTGTAAGATCATCTCTTGTGTTGTTGAAAAAGGGTATTTTCTATGACTAGTGCATTCTCCTAGCAGAATTCAGTTAAAATTTGCCCTGCTTCATTTTGTTCTCCAATACCAAACTTGCCTGTTACTCCAGGTATATCTTGACTTCTTACTTTTGCATTCCAGTCCCTGATGATGAATAGAATATCTTTTTTAGGTGTCAGTTCTAGGAGGTCTCCGAGGTTTTCATACAACTGATTAAGTTCAGCTTTTTTGACATTGATGATAGGGGCATAGACTTGGATTACTCTGGTGTTGAATGGCTTGCCTTGAAAATGAACTGAGATCATTCTGTCATTTTTGCAGTTGCACCCAAATACAGTATTTCACATCATTTTGTTGATTTTAAGGACTACTCCTTTTCTTCTATGGGATTAGTGCCACAGTAGTAGATGCAATCGTCATCTGAATTAAATTCACACATTTCTATTCCATACCCCTAAAGGAGGGCACAGCAAGCCACATCAGTATTCTTGCCTGGAGAATCCCATGGACAGAGGAGCCTGGCAGGCTCCTGTCCACAGGGTCACAAAGAGTTGGGCATGACTGAAGTGACAGCACGCACACATGCACACCTGAAACTAACACAATATTGTGAATTAGGTATAACTAAAAAACAACAACAACAACAACAAAAATGGTTACTAGATATTCTATGAGTTTTTAAAGCTTGAGCTGAATGACTATCCAAGCTGAATAGAGTTAATAAGTCTTAGCAATGAAGCTCAAAAAAGTGAATATTTATTTTATTAGCATGCTTTTCAGTATACATTTAGTGTCATTTTATAATATGGAAAGTTATATCATTTAATATGTACATAACTAATGATTAGCATAACTATTATATAAGAAACAGTCTTTTAAAGCTACCAGTCTTCCCTGGTAGCTCAGACGGTAAAGAATCTTCCCACAATATGGGAGACTGAGGTTCGATCCTTGAGTCAGAAAGATCCCTTGGAGAAAAAAATGGCAACCCATACCAGTATTCTTGCATGGAAAATTCCATGGACAGAGATGCCTGGCGGGTTACAATCCATGCAGTTTCAAAGAGTCAGACATGACTGAGCGACTAATACTTTCACTTTCAGTCTTCTAAAATATAAGTGATTTCCTTAATAATACCCTGTAGAATAGGTAATAGAATAATTTAGTTATATTTGCAAGTATTGTTTAAATCATAAGACATTCTTTTTAAAAAGTTACCTTAAGAACTCTGAATTTGAGATTAAGAGCTTTACTGAAAACCTCTTTTACAAGGCTGTCATTTGTCAGTCTCACAAGCTATTCGTTGTGAAATAAAATGCACATAGAGAAAATCACAAACCAGTGCAGTGCTATTCACAATAGCTAAGACATGGGAATAACTTAAATTTCCATTGTTGGGTGAATAGCTAAGGAAAATATGGTATACATAGACATAATGGAATATTATGCAGCTTTTAAAAAGAAGTAAGCCCTGCCATTTGTGACAATATGGATAAACTTGGAGGACACGATGTTAAGTGAAATAAGTCAGATATAAAAGACAAATTCTACATTGTATCACTTATATAAAGAATCTAGAATAGTCAAAGAGCACAACGGTAAATCCCAGGACTTCTGGGTAGGGCAAAAAGGGGCCCTATTAGTATAAAGGTACAAAGTTTCAGTTATGCAAGATAAGTAAGTCCTAGAAAGCTACTATACATTGTAGTGCCTGTAGTTAACAACACTATGTTGGATACTAAAAAATTTGCTGAAATGATAGATAATGTTAATTGTTCTTAGAGCAAACAGTAGTAACAATGATGATAATCATAATAATAAGTAAAGGTAGGAGCAAACATTTGTAGTTGATGGATTTGTTTATGAAATAGATTGTGGGGATGATTTCATGGATATAAAACTTATCTCCACATTCAACAAGTGACACAAATTAGAATGTACAGCTTTTTGAATGTCAATAATCCTTCAATAAAATTGTTTAAAAAAGAGAATCACAAAACAAAGTTGTGAATTTCAGTGTATCCAGATTTAGAAATAAAAGATTGCCAGCATAACAGTTACCAACAATAGCTTAAAGAAATGGGAACAACTATGCACTTCTATAAGGTAGATGAAGAACATTGAAAATATTAAATTTTGATGCTAATATTTGGACAAGATATGAAAGTATGTGAAGTTCCTGGTTTATATATCATGTATGTTAGTACGTTTGAACTGCAATCACAAAATACCACAGACTAGGTAGCTTATAAATAGCAGAAGTTTATTGCCCATGTTCTGGTGGCTAGTAGTCTGAGATCATGGTGTGAGCATGGTAAGAAAAGGGCTTCTTTCTGGGTTACAGGCTTCTCTATATTTTTTTTTTTTCTATATTTTATATGGTGGAATGGACTAGGGATCTCTGGTGCCTCTTTTATTTTGTAGTTCAGTCACTAAGTTATGTCTGACTCTTTGCAACCCCACAGACTACAGCATACCAGGCTTTCCTGGCCTTCACTATCTCCTAGAGTTTGCTAATAATACTCATGCCCAGTGACTCATGTCCATTCAACCGTCTCTTCCTCTGTCACCCTCTTATATTTTTTGCCTTCAATCTTCCCCAGAGTCAGGGTCTTTTCCAATGAGTTGGCTCTTCCCATCAGGTGGCCAAAGTATTGGATATTCAGCTTCAGCATCAGTTTTTCCAATGAATATTCAAGCTTGATTTCCATAAAGATTGACTGGCTTGATCTCCTTAGTGTCTCAGGAACTCTCAAGAGCCTTCTCCAGCACCGCACTTGGACAGCATCAATTTGTTGGCGCTCAGCCTTCCTTATGGTCCAGCTCTCAAATCAGAGCATGACTACCAGAAAAACCATAGCTTTGACTAAATGGACCTTTGTTGGCAAAGTGATATCTCTGCTTTTTAATACTCTATCTAGGTTTGTTTTCTTCCCAGGAGCAAATGTCTTTCAATTTCATGGCTGCGGTCACTGTCTGCAGTGATTTTAGAGTCCAAGAAAAAAAAATCTGTCACTGTTTCAATTTTTTCCCCATCTATTTGCCATGAGTGATGGGACTGGATGCAATAATCTTCATTTTTTGAATGCTGGGTTTTAAACCAGCTTTTTCACTCTCCTCTTTCACTTTCATTAAGAGCTTCTTTAGTTCCTCTTCGTTTTCTGCCATTAGGGTGATATCATCTGCATATCTGAGATTGTTGATATTTCTTCTGGCAATCTTGATTTCAGCTTGGGATTCATCCTGCCCAGCATTTTGCATGATATACTCAGATATAAGTTAAATAAGCAGGGTGACAACATACAGCCTTGACGTACTCCTTCCCCGATTTGGAACCAGTCTGTTGTTCCATGTCCAGTTCTAACTGTTGCTTCTTGACCTGTATACAGATTTCTGAGGAGGCAGGTCAGGTGGTCTGATATTTCCATCTCTTTAAGAATTTCTCATGCTTTGTTGTGATCCAGTCAGTCAAAGGCTTTGGTGTAGTCAATAAAGCAAAAGTAGATGGTTTTCTGGAACTCTCTTGCTTTTTCGATGATCCAACAGATCTTGGCAATTTGATCTCTGGTTCCTCTGCCTTTTCTAAATCCAGCTTTAACATCTGGAAGTTCACAATTCACGTTCTGTTTAAGCCTGGCTTGTAGAATCCCATAGAAGAAATGGAGTAGTCCTTAAAATCAACAGAAGAATCTGAAATACAGTACTTGGGTGCAACCATGAAAATGACCTCAGTTCGTTTCCAAGGCAAGCCATTCAACATCACAGTAATCCAAGTCTATGTCCCTACCACCAATGCTGAAGAAGCTGAAGTTGACCAGTTGTATGATGTCCTAGAAGACCTCACAATCACAGAAAATTTGCCAAAATAATCACATGGATCACAGCCTTGTTTAGGGCCACCCAAGTTGATGTTCAAGGTAGACAATTCTGACAACACGTTGTCTACTGGAGGAGGGAATGGCAAACCACTCCAGTTTTCTTGCCTTGAGAACCCCATGAACAGTATGAATTTCTATATATAATTTAGAATCATTAATTTTTACTTTTCAAAAGTTCCCCAGTGATCACTTTGGAAAGGACTGAAATCTTTAAATATATATACCTATTAATTTCTGTACATCCTCTTCAATTTACCTCAATAACTTTTTGTTGTTTTCTCTGAGAAAGTGTTATATATCACGTTTAATCTTATTTTTATTATTTTGATATTTTAAGTAGTTAACTAGTCCATATTATTTGGAGAAGGAAATGGCAACCCACTCCAGTGTTCTTGCCTTGAGAATCCCAGGGACGGGGGAGCCTGGTGGGCTGTCGTCTATGGGGTCGCACAGACTCGGACACGACTGAAGTGACTTAGTAGCAGCGGCAGTCCATGTTATTAAACATTACTTTTCTAAAAGTTTGACATTTTATAGATAAATTTGATGTATTACAGCTTTGCTAGATGTTACTTTGGGGAAAACTGGGACAAAAATACCAGGCTCTTTATTATTTCTTACAACATGGAGGAGTTTAAAGTTTTTCCATTTTTCAGGCCAGAAACAAACTTTTTTAAAAGTCAGCTCTGTTCATACAAATTCAAGAAGAAAACTATTAAAAATATGAAAAAATATGAGAAATTTTAAGACTTCTCACTAAAAATGTGGTTAAAATTCAAAATACAGTCTTGAATATAGTTGTATGCAAACAATGTCAGAACACTAAGAATGAAAATGTTGGGAAACAATTTTCACAGAATAAGTTAATATTGCTAAATTTTTATATTAAAAAGTAATGATAGCAGATAAATTATAGGGTTAATGTACAGGGAATAAGATGAAAACATACTCCACGTAAAAGGAAAGAAGATAAACAAATAGAAGACAAAAAATTGAATATAATGACAAAACCCACTGGAAAAAAATAAAAAATAAAAAAAATATATATATAAAAAAAAAAAAAGGACAAAGTAAAAATCAAAATTAGCTTTGTAAAAGAATAATAAAACAAAGCAATTTATGATAATATTAATGGATACAATGTAAAAAACACAAGTAATGATATGAAAAACTTAAGCAGAACATGTGAATAAAGTTGCTGTTTGTAAAAGAAAGATAATTTTATGACTAATTTTATTCCATTAAATTTGTAAAATTGCTTATTTAACCATAAATCAAAAAGAATTCAAAGTGCCTTCTCTTGACATATTCATGTATTGTAACAGATACATAGCCAGTGAACAGACAGACAGTATTCAGATAGGTGGGTTCGTAGGTGTAGATAGTTAGGTAATTGGTAACAGACCTTATAGTCTGGAGGTTTTTTTGTTGTTGTTGTTAGTTCAGGATCATGATTAGTGTTGTTCAGATGCCTCAGTTCAGTTCAGTCGCTCAGTCATTTCTGACTCTTTGCAACCCCATGCACTGAAGCACTCCATGCTTCCCTGTCCATCGCCAACTCCCAGAGTTTACTCAAACTCATGTTCATTGAGTCGGTGATGCCAACCATCTCATCCTCTGTTGTCCCCTTCTCCTCCTGCCTTCAGTCTTTCTCAGCATCAGGGTCTTTTCAAATGAGTTAATTATTCACATCAGGTGACCAAAGTATTGGAGTTTCAGCTTCAGCATCAGTCCTTTCAATGAATATTCAGGACTGATTTCCTTTAGGACGGACTGGTTGGATTTCCTTGCAGTCAGTCCAAGGGTGTTCTTCTGGAACACCACAGTTCAGATGCCTATGTTAATTTTTGTTGTTGTTTTTTCAGTTTTAACTGTTCAGTCAATTGCTGTTAGAAAGGTATTAACATCTCAATTATTATTATTAAACTGCCTATTTCTCCATTTGCTTCATTTGCTTTGTTTTTTTGGTATATCCACAATAATGCTTACTATTTCTTTCTAATTTATTCAGCTTTGCTTATTATGAGATGTCTTATTTTATTTTATTTATTTATTTTTTTAAATCTCAGGTAGTGAAGTGGTAAAGAATCTGCCTGCCAATGCAGGAGACACAGGAGAAGTGGGTTCGATCCCTGGGTAAGGAAGATCCCCTGTAGAAGGGAAGGACTACTCACTTCAGTATTCTTGCTTGAAAAATTCCATGGACAGAGGAGCCTGGTGGTCTGGACTGAGCATACTTTTAGCACATGCACGGTAACACACTTGTCTGGAAGTCGGCTCTCACGTATAGTAATATATCCACTCTCTCTTTCTTAAGTTTACAGGATGCATTACTTATTTTCTTTCTGTCCATTCATGTTCAAACTATCTTTGTTTATATGTAAAGTCAGTTTTTAGTATATCTTGCATAATATTGGTTTGGCAAAAAAATTTGTTCAGGTTTTTCTATGACATCTTACTGAATAGTTTAATCTTCTAAATTTGTCCCATCTAAGAATCTTTAACTTATGTTTGCAACTTTTAGTGAAAGTAAAAATAGTCATTGATATCATTGCAATTATACATATAGTTGTAATATTTGTTTTCTATTCCTCTTTGATCCTTTATATTATTTTTTTTTAGTTCCAAAGTAATCAAAATATTGGTGCTAAAAGTTACAACCAAATTAAGCTAGATGGTGTGATTTTAGCATTAAAAAATAGATTTTTACATTTTTAGTTTTATTGGGGTTGATGTTATATTATTTCACACAAAAAGTACCCTTATCACCATATATCTATTTTGCTCATGTATATGTACATAAGCTCCCTGATAAGTCACTAGATTTTGTTTTAAACAACTATTAATATATATGTTAAGTTTTGTGAAAAGGTTTTTATTTACCTTTTATTCATGAAAGATATGGTCACTAATACAGGACTCACTACTGATATTGAGCTTTTCTTTATCGCTTTAATATACTACAATCTAGATTCATCAGCTCTGATTAGAAGTTAGTGTTTTATAAATTGTTCTCATGCCTGATGCTATGTGTTTCTTCTTTTATGTACTTTCAAGATTTTATCTGTATAATTCTTACCAACTTAGACTATGACAATAATGTGTGTGCGTGTGTGTGTGTGTGTGTGTGTGTGTGTGTGTGTGTGTATTTATTTAGGATTCTCTGAGCTTATGAACCCACAAATTTGAGATTTTAACAAATTGTGGAAGGACGCATTACTTCCTCTTTTTTCCATTCCTTTGCAACTTTAAGTTCAAACATTTTACACCATGTGATATTCCTCTGACTTTATTCAACTTTGTTTTTCACAACTTTTTTTTTAAGTCACTCCTTCAAATGGATAATTTCTCTTATCTATAGCTTACTAATGCTTCTCTAACTTCCAGTCTGTGGTTAAATTTAAACTGTATTTCCTTTTCAATTTCAAATATTATTTGTTCCACTTTGTTTATTTTTTATAATTATAGTTTTCTGTAAATATTTCCTATGTATTTATTTGTTATAAACAAAACTTACTTTTTATATTATATTCACATAATAAATAAAATATAGTTTTTATATTATATTCATAATGATAATTTTAATATATTGTCCACAGATTCTTAAGTCTGGATCAATCCAATTATATTTTCTCTTGACAATGGGTTGTTTTCCTTTCTTATTCTGTTGAGACATTTTTATTATATCTAACACATTGTGAGCACTTCACTGAAGACACTCTACACTCTCTGTTTTTCCAAAGATTAATAATTATGTAAAGATAGTTAACATTTCTGAAATTAAATTGTTTTCTTTGCAGTGTATAGTATTGGAATATAAATATTTTAGTTTAAATCTGACCTCTTAAAATAAGTCCTGGAGTCAGTTGGAGATTTAGGCATAAAAATCTTTCTTTAACTAAATGTTTACATTCTGGTATCTTCCCTCATATTCTTTCAGCAGTAGCTGTGTTGTGGGCAAGTGGAATTTTAAAAGTTACTTTTGTATTTTAAGAACATGCTTACCAATATAATTAAAATAAGTAACAACTTGGTCAAACAAACACATTTGTTACACTAAAACTTCCTTTAAATTTTATCAAAATAATGCATTGTTCTATAACTGACATGCAATCTAAGACTTTGCTGAGCTGAAATAAATAGGGCACAAGATATTTCTCTAGCACAGATGGGCTTATTCAGGATCAGCAGAGAATTGCAATTCAAGGTCTACAACAATGGCAAGTGACTTTCAAGCCTCCACAGGGCAAGAGAAGGAGAACAATTTTATGGCACAGACAGGAAAAAAGATTTGGGAGAAAGATAATAAAGAGTCCATGGCTCTTCATGGGCTGAGTCTTTGGCTGGAAAGAAGAGGTGTCTTCTTTCTTCTCACTGGATTCTACTGAGGCAGGTATAGGAGCTTTCCCTTCTGGTCTCACAAATGTATTTAATTGAGATCTCTTTTTTATTTTTTTTTTTCACACACTGATAATATATTCAGTGATGAAATTAAAAGACGCTTGCTCCTTGGAAAGAAAGCAAGGACAAGACTAGACAGAGTATTAAAAAAGCAGAGACTCACTTTACCAACACGGTCCATATAGTCAAAGCTATGGTTTTTCCAGTAGTCATGTACGGATATGAGAGATGGACCATTAAGAAGACTGAGAGCCAAAGAACTGATGCTTTTAAATTGTAGTGCTGGAGAGAGTCCTTTGGACTGCAAGGAGATCAAGCCAGTTTGTTCTAAAGGAAATCAGTCCTGACATGCATTGGAAGGACTGATGCTGAAGCTCCAATACTTTGGCCACCTGATACAAAGACACAACTCATTGCAAAAGACTCTGATGCTCAGAAAGCTTGAAGGCAAAAGGAGAAGTGGGTGAGATGAATGAGAAGAGGATGAGCTGGTTAGATAGCATCACCAACTCAGTGGACATGAATTTGAGCAAACACCAGGAGATATTGAAGGACAGAGGAGCCTGTGGTGCTGCAGTCCACGGGGTCACAAAGAGCTGGACACTACTCAGTAAATAACAAAACCCCCCAAAAATATACAAAAAAACAAAGTACATGTGGTTTTATTGACCAAAAGAGCAATGGTATAAATTGTCTGAGTAAGAATATGAAATGATTCATTTAAGGAAAACAAACACTTCCTCATTGTTCTGGTTTGGTTGATTGTGGGTAACAAGAATGGAGCCCCATCATTCAAATGCCACCTATTAGGACTTGCTATTCTTAAAGACAAAAATGTTTACTCAAAACTTCAAAATCAGGCAGTCTGCGATTTGTCTCAAAAGCCAAATGTTCTTAAGTCCAGCTCTTTCATAATTTTTCTCTTGATATATTTCTGCTCTTTTCAGAACTGTAAGGAGAGTTTATGTGGCTTTCCTCACTTCCCTTGACCCTGTGTTCTTTCATTCCATGAACACTGCCATACATCACTGAAAAGGGATGTCTGACTTTATTCGAGGAAGACCTTAAGTAGACCTTGGGTCTAAAGCATTGAATAAAGTATAAACAATTTACAATCTGTAGGTTGAACATTATTACTTTATTCAGAGTATTTTTTTTTTGTTCCTCTTTCTTTCTTTGTTTTTTTTAAAGCCACAGTTAATTATCAGTTCTGTTTTTAGAACCACTTGGCAATTATTACATTAAAATATTAGTTGATCAAACCATTATCCTTTTTTGACAAATGAGGACATTGAGGCTCAGAGAATGAGAGACTGAAGATCTCTCATTTTATATATATATATATATATGTGTGTGTGTGTATATACACACACACACACACACACATATATATATATATACACACATATATATTTCCTGAGAAAACATACATATGTACATACATATACATTTCCTGAGAAAACACATTCTCTTAAAAGTAGAAACTGAAAACTTAAATCAGCTTTCTCATTCATTTCAGGTGAGCCAGTTTCAGGGAACTTATTTTGCAGCTTATATATCATTGTGATAAAATCATTTAAAAAATTATAAAAGAATTTGAACTGTCAGTCCATTTGTAAAGGTTAGCTCTTAAATTCAAACAAACATGCCCGTCTTCTTAAATTAAGATAGCTAAACAAAAAAAATACATATGGACCATTACAACTTCTGCAGAGAAATCTATGGCTAATATTTTCCATCATTCTCCATACATTTATGAGGATTACACTTGTCAGAGTGTTACAAATTATATTAATGAAAATAACAAAATCCATTTTTTTTGGTTATCTATTTTTCATCTAAACATTGTTATCACTTTTACTTCTCTCAATTGCAGAATTTTATGCTTTCTATTTAAATAATCTCAATAGAGTTTGTTTTATAGTTATTTATTTCTTTTCTATAAATAACTTCCAATTTTATGAAGGCATTTATTAAGGCATATCTGTTGAGAATTACTTTCATACTGTTCTATTTCTGAAATTGCTTTTAATCTTACATTTCCAGCTATTTATAAAATAAAATAATGAAGCATCACAAAAAATTAAGAAATTCCTTTAAAACAAAACAAAAAAAAGTAATTTGCCCTAATATGAAAATGCATGTTTATATAAAACATACGACAGTTTTTGTTCTTAAATAATAACAATACTGTTTTTGGTCACAACCATTAACTCAATATATATATATATATATTTTTTTTTTTAGAAAAAATGTTCAATTTTTGCCGCACCTTAAGAAATACAATAATGAAAAGAAGTTTTTCATACAATTTTTGTTTTGGTAAATGACAAATTTAAACTTAAATTATATTTTAAAATATCAATTCAGTTACTCAGTCATGCCTGACTCTTTGTGACCCCATGGACTGCAGCATGCCAGGCTTTCCTGTCCATTACCAGCTCCTAGAGCTTGCTCAAACTCATGTCCATCAAGTCAGTGATGACATCTAACCATCTCATCCTATGTCGTCCCCTTTTCCCCCTGCCTTCAATCTTTCCCAGCATGAGGGTCTTTTCCAGTGAGTCAGTTTTTCACATCACGTAGCCAAAGTACTGGAGTATCAGTTTCAGCATCAGTCGTTTCCAAAGAATATTGAGGACTGATTTCCTTTAGAATGGACAGGTTTGATCTCCTTGCAGTCCAAGGGACTCTCAAGAGTCTTCAACACTACAGTTCAAAAGCATCAGTTCTTCAGCATTAAGCTTTCTTTATGGCCCAAGTTTCACACCCATACATGACTACTGGAAAAACCATAGCTTTGACTATATGGACCTTTGCCAGCAAAGTGATGTCTCTGCTTTTTAATATGCTGTCTAGATTCATCGTAACTACCTGCCAAGGAGCAAGCATCTTTTAATTTCATGGCTGCAGTCATCATCCGCAGTGATTTTGGAGCCCAAAGAATAAAGTCACTTACTTTTTCCAATGTTTCCCCATCTATCTGCCATGAATTGAAGGTCCCATGATCTTCATTTTTTTAATGTTGAGTTCTAAGCCAGCATTTTCACTCTCCTCTTTCACTTTCATCGAGGCTCTTTACTTCCTTTTCCCTTTCTGTCATATGGATGGTGTCATCTGCATATCTGAGGATATTGATATTTCTCCTGGCAGTCTTGATTCTAGCTTTTTCTTCATCCAACCTGGCATTTTGCATGATGTACTCTGCATATAAGTTAAATAAAAAAGGTGATAATATACAGCCTTGACTTACTCCTTTCCCAATTTGGAACCAGTCTGTTGTTCCATGTTGTTCTAACTGTTGCTTCTTGACCTGAACACAGGTTACTCAGGAGGCAGGTAATGCAATCTGGTATTGCCATCTCTTTAAGAAATTCCCACAATTTGCTGTCATACATACAGTCAAAGGCTTTGGTGTAGTTAATGAAGCAGAAGTATATGTTTCTCTGGAATTCTCTTGCTTTCTCTAAGATCCAACGGATAATGACAGTTTGATCTCTTGTTCCTCTGCCTTTTCTAAATCCAGCTTGAACATCTTGAAGTTCTCAGTTCACATATTCTTAAAGCCTAGCTTGGAGAATTTTCAGCATTACTTTGCTAGCCTGTGAGATGGGTGTAATTGTGCAGTAGCTTGAACATTTTTGGCATTGCCTTTCCTTGGCACTAGAATGAAAATACACCTTTTCCAGCCCTGTGGCCACTGCTGAGTTTTCCAAATTTGCTGGCATATTGAGTGCAGCACTTTCACAGCATCATCTTTTAGGATTTGAAATAGTTCAGCTGGAATTCCATCACTTCCAGTAGGTTTCTTCATAGTGATATTTCCTAGGGCCCACTTAACTTCACACACCAGGATGTCTGGCTCTACGTAAGTGATCACACCATTACGGTTATTTTGGTCATGAAGATCTTTTTTGTATAGTTCTTCTGTGTATTCTTGCCATCTCTTCTTAGTAGCTTCTGTTTCTCTTAGGTTCATACTGTTCTGTCTTTTATTGTGCTCACCTTTACATGAAATGTTCCTTTGGTATCTCTAATTTTCTTGAAGAGATTTCTAGTCTTTCCCATTCTATTGTTTTCTTCTATTTATTTGCATTGATCACTTAGAAAGGCTTTCTTATCTCTCCTTGCTGTTCTTTGGAATTCTGCATTCAGATGGATATATGTTTCCTTTTCTTCTTTGCCTTTCACTTCTCTTCTTTTCTCAGCTATTTGTAAGGCCTTTAAATGATAGATTTTTATTTTTAACATTAAGAAAAATAACAATTACTGGAGAGAGGAAGTAAAATATATAATGGAACTGTTGCTACTTGAATATATCTACTTAGATTTATTTTTTTAAGTAAAGGTGGAAAAATTTTTTAACTGTTCAAATTTGATACTGTAGCAGTATCAAAAAAGGAATTCTTCCTTTAAATTTACATATTAATTTTAAGATAGAAATACTTTTATATCTCTATTGATATTGACCAGAGATTTCCACTGATGCATATAAGCTATTATAGGTTCTTGAATTTAACCTAGTAATTAAGAACAATGGAGTGGAATATTGCAAAATAGAAATGACTGTATACTGTTCAAATTAAGGTAAGGGCTTTTTTGTGTATGTATGAAACTTCTTTTAAGTGTATAGAATATATAAATCATAGGAAGGTAGAGAGACACCATAAACATGTGTCCTTGTCCTTGGGCTATATCATGATATTATATGTCCATATATAGGAACATACCTCTGAGATATTGAAGGTAGCATGTTGAGCTAGAGTAAGTAACAAGAGTTATTTTGTATCATGTGTACATATATATGTATATATATATATATATACACACACATATATATTAACATTTAAACATATGCTGTAGTATTCAACATGATTATTTCTATTTTATGTATCAGTTTTAATATTAATGTATGCTTATTGAAATACCAGTCACAGCTGTCTAACACAGTCAATGTGATAAGTAAATTATATACATATGTGTGTGTGTTAGTCACTCGGTCATGTCCAATTCTTTGTGACCCCAGGGACTGTAGCCTGCCAAGTCCCTCTGTTCTTGAAATTCTCCAGGTAAGAATACTAAAGTGGGTTGCCATTCCCTTCTCCAGGGGATTTTCCTGACCCAGGGATCAAACCTAGGTCTCGCACATCATAGGCAGTTTCTTTACCATCTGTTTTCATTGAACACCAGTTGAACGACACTGTCTATAAAAATAGACAGCATTCCTTAAGTTTTTAAAAGTTAAATGCAACGGCAAGTGCTCTCAGAAAGAAAAATATTTTCCCTATTTCCCCTTTTTCTGCCAAAACTATTCTCCCAGGTATATTCCAGGTCCTCTCTGCTCCCTCACTCTGTACATACAAGGGAAGAAGAAGTGATAAGTGATTTGAAAATGTGGGACTCATTCACCTTACACACTGTCTAGACTTTGGTCTTAGGCCTTAACTGCTCAGCCTCTCCCTAAGGGAGGGAGATCTATCTGAATCAGTTCCATGATAGACTGAAATGTGCAGGGGTAGTTTTCTTAATTCTGGGGTAAAAACCACAACTTGTCTTTACAGTGATAATAGTGATTCTCATTCATCAATAGGCATCTCATTTTATTTCTCCATTCAGAACCCCAGTGAGGAAGAGGAAACTTTTTTATTGGGTCCTGCTTAAAACCAAATATACAGTGGAATTTCTAGTGCTATTGAATATGAAGAGTTTCCAGTCTTAAATCATGTGTGTGCCAGTTTAAAAAGGACAGCACTGATTTGCCCTTCTGTATTCCATCCTGTATTCAAGACTAAGGAAAGGCCTGTGGAATTGCAGCTGTGTGATCTACTTTTGTCCACAAACTCAAGATCATTTCCCTGCCTGTAGAATGGCATTTTGATGCTTGCTACTTGTGTATTATTTCAGATCTAGGATGTTACACATTGAACTTTTAATAGGGAAAACACACATACACAAGTTTTTCAAGTTTAAATATATTTATATTTTAATATCTTTGAACTTTAAATTTCAAATGGACATTATTTTGATATCTTAGAGGTCTTATGGATTTTAATGTTCTCATTTATTTTTGTTGAAAAACCTCTTGTGTATTATCTTTGTCATAGTGGTTAAACACAATTTAGGATGGAAAATAAAATAAGGTGCGACTTTTCAGCCTACATATAGAATGTCCTTGAAATTGATTCCCAAATGTACTCTTCTGATCCACATATAATCTTTCCAGGTAAACTTTCTTAACTGACATTGAGCACTACGCTCAAAGTAATAGCAGTTTGGATAGAAAGAACGGTACCTGAAGTTGAGGGTAGGAGTGCCACGACAAATTGCTCAGAAACTTCTGGTTGACCACAACTGGTCAAGTAAAGCTTAGGAACATGAGAACACACAATCTAACAAAATGTTACAGAGGAACACATATTCCCACTGATAGCTTACATTCAAGCTTTAATAAACTTCTTTCTAAGCTAGAGGATTCTGATATTTTCACCTCCTCTCAGAACAGAGTTTATGGTTTGGGGTTTTCATTAACCTTATCTTTTGGACTTATCTGTCTAACTCACCCCTGGCTACCACTTGAGCTCCCTTGATCTGGTCTGTTCTCATTGCAGTAACTCTTTCCAATACAATCTCAAACAAATCTTTATAGAACCAAACTGTTCATTAAATCAGTCCATTATAAAATAACACACAACCATCACATAAATAGGCAAAAAAAAAAAAAAAAAAAGAGTGTGTAACAATGGAAATCAACATTAAAATAAAATCCAAGATGTAGAAAATCCAGAGTTAAATATGTTGTTATTTAACTCTGTATTATTTGTGTTATGATACAGTTCTTCCTGTATAACTTTTTAGCCAAAAGTTTTACTTTTTATTTTGATTTACTTTTTTCATGTAAAATCATTACATTAGTAGTTATTCTCAGTCATATGTGGTAAATAGCCATGATCAGCCCTTGCTATGTCCCTGCTTTCAGAGAGTCTATATTTTACTGGGAAGGAGAAGCAAAAACTAAAACAAAACAAAACAAAAATAAACTAAAAATAATCACAAACATGTACACTTACATAAATATATGATAAAATACTTTTAATTTACTCAAATGGCCAGTAAATTCTTTCTTTGAGAGGAGATCTAAATTACTTCTTTGAAAAGCAATTATGCAGCTCTCCCTCGGAAGATATATTAATACTCAGGTGGAGCAGAAGGATTTCCCAAGTCTCTGTGTCTAAAAGAAGTGTTCCATATTCAAGAATCAGAAAATAGGGCCGTGACGCGGAAGGACATGGAGGGGAAAGATTTGGTATAAAATTAAATCACAGAGGTAAAATATCAAGCAGATTTATGATACAAAACCAGAAGCTATCTCTGACTAAATTAGGCAGAAAGTATAAGTAATGGAAAGACAGGAGTTTCAGAGATGGGACAGGGAGGAATGCAGGAGGAATGCAGCCTCTAGCACACCAAGATCCTGCTATATGGTCAGTCTGAGGAAAAAGACACTACTTGTTCATTGCCTCTACCCACATCTCAACCTAACATTGCATCTCCATCCATCATGCTTTCAAAGTTCAAAGAAACAATCCTGAAAGCTAAAACTGATCCTATCACATAAAACTTGCTAGGAAGAAAAAGAAAGGAAATGTATGTTCCTCCCCATAGTTTTTAACAGAGAGGAGTGGTCACCCACATTACAGCAATAAATGCACAACCCAGCTGTTGTCCTGAATAAGACAATATTCCTGATATTTGGATAGCCAAAATATAAAATTGCCTTTTGTTGATTGCTCATTATCCATATAATGTGTCTTATTTTATTAACTGAAGAAAAGAATGCTTCTATTTAGCCAATTTAATGGTCCTTCCACTCCTGGCATTCAGGTTTCAGTGATCTCTGTCACCCATTAAGTCCAGACTATCCCTACTGTTGGAATGGGTGAAATTAATTCAGATGACCATTACATCTACTACAGTGGGCAATAATCCCTTATTAGAAATGCAGTAGCCCTCATAGTCAACAAAAGAGTCCAAAATGCAGTACTTGGTTGCAGTCTCAAAAATGACAGAATGAACTCTGTTTCCAATGCAAAGTATTCAGTATCACAGTAATCCAAGTCTATGCTCCAACCACTAATGCTGAAGAAGTTGAAGTTGAACAGTCTATGAAGACGAACAAGACCTTCTAAAACTAACGCTAAAAAAAGATGCTCATTTCATCACATGGGACTGGAATACAAAAAGAGGAAGTCAAGAGATACCTGTAGTAACAGGCAAATTTGGCCTTGGAGTACAAAATGAAGCTGGGCAAAGGCTACAAGAGTTTTTCCAAGAGAACGCACTAGTCATAGCAAACACCCTCCTCCAACAACACAAGACACGACTCTACACATGGACATCACCAGATGGTCAATACCAAAATTAGATTGATTATATTCTTTGCAGCCGAAGATGGAGAAGTGCTATATAGTCAGCAAAAATAAGACTAGGAGTTGACTGTGTCTCAGATCATGAATTCCTTATTGCAAAATTCAGATTTAATTGGAGAAAGTAAGGAAAACCACAAGGCCATTGAGGTATGACCTAAATCAAATCCTTTACGATTATACAGTGGAAGTGACAAGTAGATTCAAGGGGTTAGATCTGAGAGAGTGCCTGAAGAACTATGGTTGGAGGTTCATAACATTGTACAGGAGGCAGTGATCAAGACTATCCTCGAGAAAAAAAATACAAAAAGGCAAAATGATTATCTGAAGAGGCCTTACAAATAGCTGAGAAAAAAAGAGAATTGAAAGGCAAAGAAGAAAAAGAAAGATACACCTATATGAATGCAGAGTCCCAAAGAATAGCAAGGAGAGACAGCATAGCCTTCCTAAGTGGTCAATGCAAAGAAATAAAGGGAAACAATAGAATAGAAAGACTAGAGATCTCTTCAAGAAAATTAGAGATATCAAGGAATATTTCATGGAAAATATTTTATGGGCACAATAAAGGACAGCAATGTTATAGACCTAACAGAAGCAGAAGATATTAAGAAGAGGTGGCAAGAATACACAGAAAAACTATACAGAAAAGATCTTCATGACCTCAATAACCATGATGATGTGATCACACACCTAGAGCCAGACATCCTGGAGTGTGAAGTCAGTTGGGCATTAGCAAACATCACAACAAACAAGGGCTTTCCTTGTGGCTCAGCTGGTAAAGAATCAGCCTGGAATGTGGGAGACCTGGGTTCAATCTCTGGGTTGGGAGGATACCCTGGAGAAAGGAAAGGCTACCCACTCTAGTTAGTATTCTGGCCTGGAGAATTCCACGGACTCTATAGTCCATGCGGTCACAAAGAGTCGGACATGACTAAGTGACTTTCACTTCACTTCATTTCACAACAAACAAAGCTAGTGGAACTGAAGGATCTGCAGATGAGCTATATCAAATCCTAAAAGATGTTGTTAAAGTGCTGCACTCAATATGCCAGCAAATTTGGAACACTCAGCAATGGCCACAGGACTGGAAAACATCAGTTTTCATTCCAATACCAAAGAAAGGTAATACCCAAGAATGTGCAAACTATTGCACAATTTTCTCTCATCTCACAGGCTAGCAAAAAAAAAAAAAAAAAATGCTGAAAATCTTCCTAGCTAGGCTTTAACAGTACATGAACTGAGAACTTCCAAATGTTCAATTGGACTTAGAAAAGAGAGAGGAACAAGAGGTCAAATTGTGAACATCCGTTGGATGGTAGAAAAAGCAAGAGAATTCAAGAAAACCATATATTTGTGCTTTATTGACTACACTAAAGCCTTTGACTGTGTAGATCACTACAAATTATGGGAAATTCTTAAAGATATGGGAATACCAGACCACCTTACCTGCCCCCTGAGAAATCTGTATGCTGGTTAAGAAGCAACTGTTAGAACTGGATTTGGAACTGTGGACTGGTTCCAAATTGGGAAAGGAGTACGTCAAGGCTGTATATTGTCACCCAGCTTATTTAACATTTATGCAGAATATTTTATGTGAAATGCCAGATTGGATGAAGCAAAAACTGTAATCAAAATTCCTGGGAGAAACATCAATAACCTCAGATAAGCAGATGATACAACCTTTATGGCAGAAAACAAAGAACTAAAGAACCTCTTGATGAAAGTGAAAGAGGAGAATGAAAAAGCTGCTTAAAACTCAACATTCAAAAAATGAAGATCATGGCATCCAGCCCCATCACTTCATGGCAAATAGATGGGGATATAATGCAAACAAAGAGAGACTTTATTTTCTTGGACTCCAAAATCACGGCAGATGGTGGTTGCAGCCATGAAATTAAAAGACAGTTTCTCCTTGGAAGAAAAGGTATGACAAATGTAGACAGCACACTCAAAAGCAGAGACATTACTTTGATGAAAAGTTTCTTCTAGCCAAAGCTATGGTTTTTCCAGTAGTCAAGTATGGATGTGAACTTCGGGCCATAAAGAAAGCTGAGCGCTAGGGAGACCAAGATGGAGAGGGAGTAGGTGGACTTGGATTCATTCTCTCCCCACGCATATATCAGGCACACACCTTCCAACACAGAAGTGCATGCAGAACACCGGCTGAGAGCAGGCAGTAGTACCTGACCAGAGGAAAAGAATATATACAGCCACGCAAAACTAAGTAGGACTAAGGAACTAGGGGAAAAACAGGAGTGTTAGTAGGACTGGACCTGTCCTTTGTGGGTGGGGAACTGAAGTAGGGGCTGGATCTCCACATCAGAGCAACTGTCTGAGTCAGAGAAGACACATTTAAGGCTGATAGTGAAATAACTGATCTTGTGGCAGCCTAAATGGAATGAAAATCAGGCAGTCCTCGCCACAGCTATACATACCCTGGTGAGAGACGAAGGTCCCTGGAAGATGCGGCAGCTGGGAGCTGGAGTTTAGGGATTGTGGAACAATCACAGGGTGAGGGCTGCTGTTGACTGTGGAGAGACAAATCAAGGGGATGTGAGGGAGGAGACTGTGGTGGGAAATGCCTGTGGAGGAAAGCTGGGAGCAATGGAAGCAAGGCTATACTGCTGAGTCACGCATAGGGAGTAGAGTCATCACCATAGACTCTCTCCACATGCCAGCATGGGCAGCTGGATAATAGAGAGCTTGGCCCATCAAACACCTGATGCACTGAACTACAGAGCAGGACCCCAGCCAGGGTGCCCCTTTAAGTGCCTGGTGCGCCCATCTAAGAGTAGGACCCCGCCCAGGGTGCCCCTTTAAGTGCCTGGTGCGCCCATCTAAGAGTAGGACCCTGCCCAGGGTGCCCCTCTATGTGCCTGATGCGCCCATCTAAGAGTAGGACCCCGCCCAGGGTGTCCCTTTAAGTGCCTGGTGCGCCCATCTAAGAGTAGGACCCCGCCCAGGGTGCCCCTTTAAGTGCCTGGTGCGCCCATCTAAGAGTAGGACCCTGCCCAGGGTGCCCCTCTATGTGCCTGATGCGCCCATCTAAGAGTAGGACCCCGCCCAGGGTGTCCCTTTAAGTGCCTGACATGCTGAACAACAGAGAAGGATGCCAGGCAATGGAGCCCTCTAAGTGCCTGAACAGGCAGAGCTACAGAGAAAGACTGGCCAAAGAGGCCGTCTGATCACCAGCTACAAGAGGCTTGAAAAATGACTCTGATGGTGCCTTAACTCCTGTGGTGGAGGCAATCTGTGTCCCTGCACGCTTGGCACCACCAGCATCCTGGCAAGCCAGATAGCTGTGCCACCTTCACACTCAACTCTCAAGAGCTGCCACAAGCAAAAAAAAAAAAAAAAAGTCTTGTGTCTATGCGTGCAGGGCTGCTTTGGTAGTGTCCGATTCTTTGTGACTATGTAGACAGTGGGCTTCTAGGCTTCTCTGTCAGGGATGAGGGTCCTCTGGCAAGAATACTGGAACATATTGGCCAATACTGGTTGTCATACCCTTCTAGAGCACTATATTTCCTGCTGCCCTAGCCGCCTACTCCCCTGAGTACCTGGTGCTGCCAGAAGCCCTGCAACCCAAGCAGCTGCACCACTTCCACACCTGACCCTCACAGGGCCAAACCCAAGTCTTCCAGAGAAGCCCCAGGAGCAAATCCCAGAGGACAATGCACATGCAGAGTTGGAAATAAGACCACAATTGAAACCCAGGGGCAGTGTGGCTAAAAAAGAAGACCCAAAACCTTCTGACCAGCTATACAAGCTGCAGATTACATGATCAACTAGACAGACTCTGTGTCTATTGAATATATAAAAGGTCACTGAGAGCTCCCACAAAAGAAAATGTGCTAGTTTTGATAGCTGTGGACATTAGAGGCAAGAACACACAGGAGAAGGACCAGATTAGAATCTGAGCTGTCTCCACAGCAGGTCCAAGAGCAGCACAGTATGGGAGGGCATCCTAGGGAGGTGAGGTAGACTGTGATTCCTAGAGAGGGAAAGAACTCTGACAGCAGTCACTCAAATATATATATATATATATATAATTCTTATGTTTTGACTTCTTGTTCTATAGATTCTTCTGGATTTTTTTCTTCCTTTCCCCCCCTCCTCCTTTCCCCACTCCCTCCATTGTAGTCGATTTTACTGGCACTGTGGAAACTAATTAAGCTTTTGAGCTTTGTTTTTTCCCCCTCAGTCACATTTTTTACTGTTGCTATAAACCTCTACCTCTAAATTGGGCTTTTGCAGTTCTGTGGAGTTTACTTTTTTCTTCTTTTCTCTTTAATTTTAAAAACCTATTATTTTTTTCTACATTGATTCCTTAGTTTGCTTTTCTTACTGTTCTTTTCCCCTTGCAGTTAATCTTTAACATATATAAATCTTCTTTCTCTACATCTATTTAACTTTGCATATCTATTCTTTCTTTTTTTTTCTTTCTTTCCTTTCCTCTCAATATATTTGTTAGTTTTACTTTCATTGCTTTATTCTCTAATTTAAACCTTGTTTTAGTTTTGCTTTCCAGTTTGTGTTTTAGTTAGTTGTGTTCTGACAGATATAATTTTTCATTTCCTTTGTTCACTGAGTCAATCTATTGTACATTATTTTTGCTCGACTGTTCTGATTTTGCTTATAGGTGGATATGTATATGTGTATATTCAGACAAACTTTTTATTGTTGTTGTAAACCCCTTCGTTGGGCTTTTGCACTTCTGTGGAGCTTGCTTTTTTTTTTTTTTTTTTCTTTTTTCTTTCTTCTTCCATCTTATTCTTTTCTCTTCTTTTATTTTTCTACATTTATTCCTTTGTTTGCCTTTCTAACTGTTCTTTTCCCCTTGCATTTAGTCTTTAATGTATATAAATCTTCTTTAGCTACCTCCATTTAACTTTGCATATCTACTCTTTCTTTCTTTTCTTTCCTCTCAACATTTTGTTAGTTTTACTTTCATTGCTTTATTCCCCAATTGGCACCTTGCTCCAGTTTTGTCTTCCAGTTTGTGCTTTAGTTACTTTTGTGCTTAACTGGTAAATATAATTTTTTATTTCCTTTGCTCGCTGGGTCAATGTACTGTACTTTATTTTTGCTGGACTGTTTTGACTGCTCATGGGTATATGTATATGCATATATTCTATTATTTTAATTATTTTTGCCTGATTTTGTAACTGTCATTTGTCTGGGGTTCATCTTTGGCTTCTAATTTTTGGATATTTGTTTTAATCTCACTTAATGCCATAACAAACCACTTGTGGAATCTTCGTTCCTGACCAAAGATCAAATCCCGAGCCTTTGGAGTGGGAGCATGGCTCCAAGACCCTAGACTACCAGAGAACTAACCCTAGGGAGTATCAAATAGTGAGAACTCACACAAAAGAAACCACTTCAATACAAGACCCAGCATCACCTCATCACCAGTAGCACCCTGTGCAGAATGCCTTATCTAAACAAAAAACAAAACAAAAATACAAACTGAATCATTAGCAGACAGGATTACCACTTCACTCAGCTTTGCCCATTAGAGGAAAAACAAACAAATAAAAAACTCAGCACAAATCTCACCCTATACGAAGCTGACACAAACCACAGGACCAGTCAAAGGTGGTCAAAACCCATAAGGAAGAAAGAATTCAACCTTGAAGGCTGGGAAAAGGGGACCTCAAACACAATAAGTTAAAAATAATAATAATGAAAACACAGAGAAACACAACACAAATGAAATAACAAACTAGAAACACAGGAGTCCAAATAAATGAGGAGGGAATAGGCAAACTACCTGAAAAATAATTCAGAATAATGATAGTAAAGATGATTGATGAGCCTTTAGCCAGACTCATCAAGAACAAAAGAGAGAAGAATCAAATCAACAAAATCAGAAATGAAAAAGGAGAGGTTACAACAGAAAATACAGAAATAAAAAGGATTACAAGAGACTATTATGAACAACTATATGACAATAAAATGGATAACCTGAAAGAAACAGATAGATTCTTAGAAAAGCTCAATCTTCCAAAACTGAACCACGAAGAAATATAAACTATGAACATCCCAATTATAAGCACTGAAATTGAAGCTGTGGTAAAAAAAATCTCCCACCCCCATCCCCCCCCCCCCCCACCCCCGCAAGAAAAAAAAGCCCAGGACCAGATGGCTTCACAGGAGAATCCCATCAAACATTCAGAGAAGAGCTATTGCCTATCCTTCTAAAACTCTTTCAAAAAACTTCAGAAAAGGAACACTTCCAAACTCATTCTATGAGGCCACCAACACCCTGATACCAAAAACAGACAAAGACAACATAAAAAAGGAAAACCACAGGCCAATATCACTAGTGAACATAGATGCAAAAATCCTCAATAACATTTTAGCGAGAGGCGCTAAGATGGGGGAGGACTAGGATAGGAAGACCACTTTCTCCCCTACAAATTCATCAAAAGAACATTTGAACACTGAGCAAACTGCACAAAACAACTTCTGATGGCTAGCAGATGACGTCAGGTGCCGAGAAAAGCATCCCATTGTCTTCGAAAGGAGGTAGGACAAAATATAAAAGATAAAAAGAGAGACAAAAGAGCTAGGGACTGAGACCCATCCCAGGAAGGGAGTCGTAATAGAGGAAGTTTCCAAACACCAGGAAACCCTCTCACTGGCGGGTCTGGGGGAAGTTTTCGAATCTCGGAAGGCAACCTAACTGGGAGGAAAAATAAATAAACCCCACAGATTACATGCCTAAAAGCAACTCCCAGCAGAAAAGTACCCCAGACGCTCGCATCCGCCACCAGCAAGTGGGGGCTGAACGGAGAGGAGCGGGCAGCATTGCTTAGGAACAAAGGAAGGACTGAGCAATTCCAGAGAAGAGCTAGCTGGTGGCAGACAGGTCCATTCCCCGCCAGAGGCAGGAGGCAGCGGGGAGGGAAAAGGGGCAAACTTGGCCCCAGAGATGGCACCCCCTACCAAACTGTAAACAGGTTCCCAGTTTCTAACCAAAAACTTCCTGAGATTCTGGATGGTTGACATCTGCCAGGAGGGTCACAGCTAGAGACCAGCTCCCCAGAACAGAGGCAGGGACCGCGGAGGGAATAAGGCGCACCACACCTGGGGAGAGTGCGCTCGTCAAGCTCCTGGCTGCCTGAGCTGCTCGGGCCGGGGAAGGCACAGAACTCAGGCCCAACCGAGTCTGCGCTTTTGTGGAGTACCCGAAAACGGGAACCGCATGCAACTCAGGGCCCACTCCCTATAGAGCAGCCTGGAGCCTGAGCAGTGTAGCACACGCGCCGTGAGCGGGGCAAACCCAGTGTGGCCAGAACACTGTGAGTGCTCCCCACACACACCAGTGACATTTGTCTGCAGCGCCCCTCCATCCCCACAGCACGACTGAACAAGCAAACCTAAAGCAGAGACCACCTCCGCCCACTTGTGTCAGGGTGGAAATTAGACACTGAAGAGACCAACAAACAGAAGCCAAATAAACAAAGGGAACCGCTTCAGAAGTGACCTGTGCAACAGATTAAAATCCCTGTAGTTAACAACAACTACACTGGAAAGGGGCCTACAGATATCGAGAAGTGTAAGCTGGAACAAGGAGCTATCTGAAACTGAACCGAACCCACACTACCTGCAACAGCTCCAGAGAAATTCCTAGATATAGTTTCACTATTTTTTTTAATTTTTTTCTTTTCTTTTTTTAATTATTTTATTTTATTTTAAAATTCCCTATTATTCCTCTATTACTCTTTAATTTTCATTTTCATATATTTTTACTTTTTAATTTTTTTCCTTTTTTCTTTTTTTTTCTTTTATTTTCTTTTAAAGTCTTCTATTACTTCTCTATTAATCCTTAATTTTCATTTTCATTCTCATATATATTTCCTATTTTTTTAATTAAAAAATTTTTTTTCTTTTATTTTCTTTTAAAATCCTCTATAACTCCTCTATTACTCCTTAAATTTCATTTTCATTTCACTATAACCTTGCAAAAAAAACCCCTATTTTTAAAGCAAACTTCATATATATTTCTTAAATTTTTTGTGTTGTTGTTTTTAATATTGTATTTTTAAGAGTCTAACCTCTACTCTAGACTTTTAATCTTTGTATTTCAGTATTTGATATCAACTTTGGACACTTAAGAATCCAATATTCAGTACCCATTTTTACTCAGAAGTGTGACGATTACTCTTTCCCCCTTTTGACTCGCCTTTTTCTCCCCCAGATCACCTCTATTTCCTCCCTCCCCCTTCTCTTCTCAATCCAATTCTGTGAATCTCTGTGGGTGTTCTGGGCTACGGAGAACACTTAGGGAACAGCATACTGCATAGATCTGTCTCTCTCCTCTTGTGTCCCCCTTTTGCTCCTCCTGCTCATCTCTATCTCCTTCCTCCCTCTCCTCTTCTTCATGTAACTCTGTGAACCTCTCTGGGTTTCCCTCACTGTGGAGAATCTTTTCATCATTAACCTAGAAGTTTTATTATCAGTGCTGTATATTTGGAGAAGCCTTGAGGTTACTGGAAGAATAAGACCCAAAGCCAGAGGCAGGAGACTTAAGCCCAAAACCTGAGAACACCAGAGAACTCCTGACTATAGGGAACATTAACTAATAAGAGATCATCCAAAAGGCTCCATACCTACACTGAAACCAACCACCACCCAAGAGCCAATAAGTTCCAGAGCAAGACATACCATGCAAATTCTCCAGCAACGCAGGAACATAGCCCTGAGCGTCAACATACAGGCTGCATACAAAGTCATACCTAACACATAGACCCATCTCAAAACTCACTACTGGACACTCCATTGCACTCCAGAGAGAAGAAATCTAGTTCCATGCACCAGAACACCGATGCAAGCTTCCCTAACCAAGAAACCTTGACAAGCCAATCGTCCAACCCCACCCACTGGGAGAAACCTCCCCAATAAAAAGGAACCACAGACCACCACAACACAGAAAGGACACTCCAAACACAGCAATCTAAACAAGATTAAAAGGCAGAGAAATACCCAACAGGTAAAGGAACATGAAAAATGCCCACCAAGCCAAACAAAAGAGGAGGAGATAGGGAATCTACCTGAAAAAGAATTTAAAATAATGATAATAAAAATGATCCAAAATCTTGATAACAAAATGGAGTTACAGATAAATAGCCTGGAGACAAGGACTGAGAAGATGCAAGAAATGTTTAACCAGGACCTAGAAGAAATAAAAAAGAGTCAATTAAAAATGAATAATGCAATAAATGATATCAAAAACACTCTGGAGGGAACCAACAGTAGAATAACAGAGGCAGAAGATAGGATAAGTGAGGTAGAAAATAAAATGATGGAAATAAATGAAGCAGAGAGGAAAAAAGAAAAAAAGAATCAAAGGAACTGACAACCTCAGGGACCTCTGGGACAATGTGAAACGCCCCAACATTCGAATCATAGGAGGCCCAGAAGAAGAAGACAAAAAGAAAGGGCATGAGAAAATACTCGAGGAGATAATAGCTGAAAACTTCCCTAAAATGGGGAAGGAAATAGCCACCCAAGTCCAAGAAACCCAGAGAGTCCCAAACAGGACAAACTCAAGGCAAAACACCCCAAGACACATATTAATCAAATTAACAAAGATCAAACACAAAGAACAAATATTAAAAGCAGCAAGGGAAAAACAACAAATAACACACAAAGGGATTCCCATAAGGATAACAGCTGATCTATCAATAGAAACTCTTCAGGCCAGAAGGGCATGGCAAGACATAATTAAAGTAATGAAAGAGAATAACCTACAACCTAGATTACTGTATCCAGCAAGGATTTCATTCAGATATGAAGGACAATTTAAAAGCTTTACAGACAAGCAAAAGCTGAGAGAATTCAGCACCACCAAACCAGCTCTTCAACAAATGCTAAAGGATCTTCTCTAGACAGGAAATGCAGATAGGTTGTATGAACGCAAGCCCAAAACAACAAAGTAACTGGCAATGGGACCATACCTATCAATAATTACCTTAAATGTAAATGGGTTGAATGCCCCAACCAAAAGACAAAGATTGGCTGAATGGATACAAAAACAAGACCCCTATATATGCTGTCTACAACAGACCCACTTCAAAACATGGAAACATACAGAGCAAAAGTGAAGGACTGGAAAAAAATATTTCATGCAAACGGAGACCAAAAGAAAGCAGGAGTCGCAATACTCATATCAGAAAAAATATCAGAAAAAAATAGACTTTAAAATAAAGGCTGTGAAAAGAGACAAAGAAGAACATTACATAATGATCAAAGGATCAATCCAAGAAGAAGATATAACAATTATAAATATATATGCACCCAAAAGGAGCACCGCGATATGTAAGGCAAATGCTAATGAGTATGAAAGGGGAAATTAACAATAACACAATAATAGTGGGAGACTTAATAGCCCACTTACACCTATGGATAGATCAACTAAACAGAAAATTAACAAGGAAACACAAACTTTAAAAGACACAATGGACCAGCTAGACCTAATTGATATCTATAGGGCATTTTACCCCAAAACGATCAATTTCACCTTTTTCTCAAGTGCACACGGAATCTTCTCCAGAATAGACCACATCCTGGGCCATAAATCTAGCCTTGGTAAATTCAAAAAAATTGAAATCATTTCAGTCATCTTTTCTGTCCACAGTGCAGTAAGACTAGATCTCAATTGCAGGGGAAAAAAACTACTAAAAATTCAAACATATGGAGGGTAAATAACACGTTTCTGAATAACCAACAAATCATAGAAGAAATTTAAAAAAAGAAATCAAAATATGCATAGAAACAAATGAAAATGAAAACACAACAACCCAAAACCTATGGGGCACTGTAAAAGTGGTGCTAAGGGGAAGATTCATAGCATTGCAGGTTTACCTCGAGAAACAAGAAAAAAGTCAAATAAATAACCTAGCTCTACACCTAAAGCAACTAGAGAAGGAAAAGATGAAGAACCCCAGGGTTAGCAGAAGGAAAGAAATCTTAAAAAATAGGGCAGAAATAAATGCAAAAGAAACAAAAGAGACCATAACAAAAATCAACAAAGCTAAAAGCTGGTTTTTTGAAAAGATAAACAAAATTGACAAACCATTAGCAAGACTCATTAAGAAACAAAGGGAGAAGAACCAAATCAACAAAATTAGAAATGAAAATGGAGAGATCACAACAGACAACATTGAAGTACAAAGGATCATTAGAGATTACTACCAGCAGCTCTATGTCAATGAAATGAACAACTTGGAAGAAATGGACAAATTCCTAGAAAAGTATAACTTTCCAAAACTGAACCAGAAAGAAACAGAAGATCTTAACAGACCCATCACAAGCAAGGAAATCGAAACTGTAATCAGAAATCTTTCAGCATACAAAAGCCCAGGACCAGATGGCTTCACAGCTGAATTCTACCAAAAATTTGGAGAAGAGCTAACACCTATCTTACTCAAACTCTTCCAGAAAGCTGCAGAAGGTAAACTTCCAAACTCATTCTTGAGGCCACCAACACCTTAAATCCAAAACCAGACAAAGATGCCACAAAAACAGAAAACTACAGGCCAATATCACTGATGAACACAGATGTAAAAATCCTTAACAAAATTCTAGCAAACAGAATCCAACAACATATTAAAAGATCATACATCATGACCAAGTGGGCTTGATCCCAGGAATGCAAGGATTCTTTAATACCTGCAAATCAATGTAATATACCACATTAACAAATTGAAAGATAAAAACCATATGATTATCTCAATAGATGCAGAGAAAGCCTTTGACAAAATTCAACATCCATTTATGATTAAAACTCCCCAGAAAGCAGGCACAGAAGGAACATAGCTCAACATAATAAAAGCTATATATGACAAACCCACAGGAAAAATTATCCTCAATGGTGAAAACTTGAAAGCATTTCCCCTAAAATCAGGAACAAGACAAGGGTGCCCACTCTCACCACTACTATTCAACATAGTTTTGGAAGTTTTGGCCACAGCAGTCAGAGCAGAAAAAGAAGTAAAAGGAATCCAGATAGGAAAAGAAGAAGTGAAACTCTCACTGTTTGCAGATGACATGATCCTCTACATAGAAAACCCTAAAGACTCTACCAGAAAATTTCTGGAGCTAATGAATCAATACAGTAAAGTTGCAGGATATAAAATTAACACACAGAAATCCCTTGCATTCCTATATACTAACAATGAGAAAACAGAAAGAGAAATTAAGGAAACAATACCATTCACCATTGCAACAAAAAGAATAAAATACTTAGGAGTATATCTACCTAAAGAAACAAAAGACCTATACATAGAAAACTATAAAACACTGATGAAAGAAATCAAAGAGGACACAAATAGATGGAGAAATACACCATGTTCAAGGATTGGAAGAATCAATATTGTGAAAATGAGTATACTACCCAAAGCCACCTATAGATTCAATGCAATCCCTATCAAGCTACCAACGGTATTTCTCACAGAACTAGAACAAATAATTTCACAATTTGTATGAAAATACAAAAAACCTCGAATAGCCAAAGCAATCTTGTGAAAGAAGAATGGAACTGGAGGAATCAACCTGCCTGACTTCAGACTCTACTAAAAGCCACAGTCATCAAGACAGTATGGTACTGGCACAAAGACAGAAATATAGATCAATGGAACAAAATAGAAAGCCCAGAGACAAATCCACGTACCTATGGACACACTATCTTCAACAAAGGAGGCAAGAATATACAATGGAAAAAAGAAAATCTCTTTAACAAGTGGTGCTGAGAAAACTGGTCAACCACTTGAAAACGAATGAAAATAGAACACCTTCTAACACCATACACAAAAATAAACTCAAAATGGATTAAAGATCTAAATGTAAGACCAGAAACTATAAAACTCCTAGAGGAGAACATAGGCAAAACACTTCCCGACATAAATCAAAGCAAGATCTTCTATAAGCCACCTCCCAGAATATTGGAAATAAAAGCAAAACTAAACAAATGGGACCTAATGAAACTTAAAAGCTTTTGTGCAACAAAGGAAACTATAAGCAAGGTGAAAAGACAGCCTTCAGAATGGGAGGAAAAAAATAGCAAATGAAGCAACAGACAAAAGATTAATCTCAAAAATATACAAGCAATTCCTGCAGCTCAATTCCAGAAAAGTAAATGACCCAATCAAAAAATGGGCCAAAGATCTAAACAGATATTTCTCCAAAGAAGACATACAGATGGCCAACAAACACATGAAAAGATGCTCAACATCACTCATTATCAGAGAAATGCAAATCAAAACCACAATGAGGTACCATTACACGCCAGTCAGGATGGCTGCTATCCAAAAGTCTACAAGCAATAAATGCTGGAGAGGGTGTGGAGAAAAGGGAACCCTCTTACACTGTTGGTGGGAATGCAAACTAATACAGCCACTATGGAGAACAGTGTGGAGATTCCTTCAAAAAACTGGAAATAGACCTGTCATATGACCCAGCAATCCCACTTCTGGGCATACACACTGAGGAAACCAGATCTGACAGAGACACGTGTACCCCAATGTTCATTGCAGCACTGTTTATAATAGCCAGGACATGGAAGCAACCTAGATGCCCATCAGCAGACGAATGGATAAGGAAGCTGTGGTACATATACACCATGGAATATTACTCAGCCATTAAAAAGAATTCATTTGAATCAGTTCTAATGAGATGGATGAAACTGGAGCCCATTATAGAGAGTGAAGTAAGCCAGAAAGATAAAGACCAATACAGTATACTAACGCATATATATGGAATTTAAAAAGATGGTAAGAATAACCCTATATGCAAAACAGAAAAAGAGACACAGATGTACAGAACAGACTTTTAGACTCTGTGGGAGAAGGTGAGGGTGGGATGTTCAGAGAGAACAGCACTGAAATAAATATACTATCAAGGGTGAAACAGATCACCAGCTCAGGTTGGATTCATGAGACAAGTGCTCAGGGTTGGTGCACTGGGAAGACCCAGAGGGATGGGATGGAGAGGGAGGTGGGAGGGGGGATTGTGATGGGGAACACATGTAAATCCATGGCTAATTCATGTCAATGTATGGCAAAAAACACTACAATATTGTAATTAGCCTCCAATTAATAAAAATAAATGGAATAAAGTAAATAAAAAAAATTTAGCAAACAGAATTCAACAACACATCAAAACTCTCATACACCATAATCAAGTTGGGTTTATTTCAGTAATGCAAGGATTCTTCAGTATACACAAATTATCAATGTGATACACCCTATTAACAAATGTAAGGATAAAAATCATATGATAATCTCAATAAATGCAGAAAAATCCTTTGACAAAATTCAGCATCCATTTATACTTAAAACTCTTCAAAAATGAGCATAGAAGGAACCTACCTCAACATGGTAAAGGCAATATATGATAAGCCTAAAGCAAACATTATTCTCAATGGTGAAAAATTGAATGCATTCCCATTTTTCTGTACTTTTCAAGATAGAAAGTAGAATAAGTAAACTGTTTTATTCCCTTAAGTTTAAATAAATGGACTTCCCTTTTGGCTTAGCTGGCAAACAATCTGCCTGCAATGCAGGAGACCCGGGTTCAATCCCTGGGTTGGGAAGATCCCTTGGAGAAGGGAAAGGCTACCCACTCCAGTATTCTGGCCTGGAGAATCCCATGGACTCTATGGTCCATGGGGTTGCAAAGAGTCAGACACGACTGAGTGACTTTCACTTTTAAATTTTTGAAATACTTTGTCCTTTTGTTGTAAACCTCCTTTAAAATATGGGGATAAAGATGTTTCTTCTCATCCAAACCATGTTTTTGTCCTCAGATGGTTTGATATGTCAAATAAAAGTAGCTCCCAGCTGACAACCTAAGGTCGGGAACAAGACAAGGGTGTCCACTTGTACCACTGTTATTCAACATAGTTCTGGAAGTCCTAGCTATAGCAATCAGAGAATAAAAAGAAATAAAATGAATCCAGGTCAGAAAAGAAGAAGTAAAGCTCTCACTGTTTGCAGATGACATGATACTATACATAGAAAAACCTAAAAAGATAGTATCAGGAAATTATAAGAGCTAATCAGTGAATTCAGCAAAGTTGCAGGATACAAAATCAATACACATAAATCACTTGCATTTCTATTTACTAACATTGAAAAACCAGAAAGGGAAATTAAGGAATCAATCCCATTCACCATTGCAACAAAAAGGATTAAATATATAGGAATAAACTAACCTAAGGAGACAAAAGAAATGTACACAGAAAATTATAAAACACTGGTGAAAGAAATCAAAGACGACATAAACAGATGGAGAGATATTCCATGTTCCTGGGTAGTAAAAATCAATATTGTGAAAATGACTATACTACCAAAGGCAATCTAGAGATTCAATGTGATACCTATCAAATTACCAATGGCATTTTTCATAGAACTAGAACAAAATAGTTCACAACTCATATGGAAACACAAAGGACCCCGAATAGCAAAGCAGTTTTGAGAAAGGAGAATGGAACTGGAGGAATCAACCTTCCTGACTTCAGATTATACTACAAAGCTGCATTCATCAATACAGTATGGTACTGGCACAAAAACAGAAATATAGACCAATGGAACAAGATAGAAAGCCCAGAAACAAATCCATACTCCTATGGGTACCTTCTTTTTGACAAAGGAGTTAATAATATACAATGGGGCAAGGGCAGCCTCTTCAATAAGTGGTGTTGGGAAAACTGGACAGCTACATATAGAAGAATGAAATAGAACTTCCTAACACCATACACAAAGATAAACTCAAAATCGATTAAAGACCTAAATGTAAGACCAGAAACTATAAAACTCTTAGAGAAAAAGTAGGCAGAACACTCGATGACATAAATCAAAGCAAGATCCTCTATGACCCACCTCCTAGAATAATGGAAATAAAAACAAAAGTAAACAAGTGGGACCTGATTAGACATAAAAGCTTTTGCATAGCAAAAGAAACTATAAGCAAAGTGAAAAGACAACCCTCAGAATATGAAAAATAATAGCAAATGAAACAACTGACAAAAGATTAATTTCCAAAATATAAAATCAGCTCATACAACTCAATGCCAAGAAAACAACCCAATCAAAAAGTGGGAAAAAAGATCTAAACAGACATTTATCCAGTGAAGACATACAGATGGCTAACAAATGCATGAAAAGATGCTTAATATCACTTATTATTTGAGAAATGCAAATCAAAACTACAATGAGATATCATCTCACACTGGTCAGAACAGCCATCATAAAAAAGTCTACAAACTAAATTCTGGAGAGGATGTAGAGAAAAGGGAACACTCTTGGCACTGTTGGTGAAAATGTAAATTGATACAGCACCTATGGAAGATGGTATGGAAATTCCTTACAAACTAGGAATAAAACCACCATATGACCCAGCAATGAAAAAGATCATCACAGCACTATTTACAATAGCTATAACATTGAAGCAACCTAGATGTCTATCGACAGATGAATGGATAAAGAAATTGTGGTACATATACACAGGGGCATATTGCTCAGCCATTAAAAAGAAGGAATTAGAGTCAGTTCTGATTAGGTGGATGAACATAGAAACTGGTATATAGGGTGAAGTGAGTCAGAAAGAGAAAGATAAATATATTCTAATGCATAGATATGGAATCTAGAAGAATGGTACTGAAGAACTTATTTACAGGGCAGTAGTGGAGTAAAAGACAGAGAACAGTCTTATGGACATGGGGAGAGGGGAGGAGAGAGTGAGATGTATGCAAAGAGTAACATGGAAACTTACATTACCATATGTAAAATAGATAGCCAATGGGAATATGCTGCATGGCTCAGGAAATACCAACAAGGACTCAGTATCAATCTAGAGATGTGGGATGGGGTGGGAGTTGGAAGGGAGGTTCAAAAGGGAGGGGTATATGTGTATACTTATGGCTGATTCAGGTTGAGGTTTGATAGAAAACAGAAAAATTCTGTAAAGCAATTATTCTTCAGGAAAGAGTAAGTAAATTCAAAAAATAAGTTAGTTAAAAAAAAAAGAAGAAAGCTGAATGTTGAAGAATTGATGTTTTTGAACTGTGGTGTTGGAGAAGACTCTTGAGAGTCCCTTGGACTGCAAAGAGATCAAACCAGTTAATCCTAAAGGAAATTAGTCCTGAATATTCTTTTGAAGGACTGATGCTAAAGCTCAATCTCCAAAACTTAGGCCACCTGATGTGAAGAACTGACTCATTGGAAAAGACCTTAGCAAAGAATGAAGGCGGGAGGAGAAGTGGACGACAGAGGATGAGATGGTTGTATGGCATCACCGACTTAATGGACATGAGTTTGAGTAAACTACAGGAGTTGGTGATGGAAAGGGAAGCCTGGCATGCTGCAGTCCATGGGGCCACAATGAGTCAGACACGACTGAATGACTGAACTGAACTGATCCCTACTGCTATTTTATATCCTGTTTTTTTTTTTTTTAATTTACAATTTTAAGACTAGATTTCAGATATACACAAGGATAATTTTTTTATTTTTTTATTTTTATTATTTTTTTTTTCCAGTGGGTTTTGTCATACATTGATATGAATCAGCCATGGATTTACATGTATTCCCAATCCCGTTCCCCCCTCCCACCTCCCTCTCCACCCGATTCCTCTGGGTGTTCCCAGTGCACCAGGCCCGAGCACTTGTCTCGTGCATCCCACCTGGGCTGGTGATCTGTTTCACCATAGATAGTATACATGCTGTTCTTTTGAAATATCCCACCCTCACATTCTCCCACAGAGTTCAAAAGTCTGTTCTGTATTTCTGTGTCTCTTTTTCTGTTATGCATATAGGGTTATCGTTATCACCTTTCTAAATTGCATATACATGTGTCAGTATGCTGTAATGTTCTTTATCTTTCTGGCTTACTTCACTCTGTATAATGGGCTCCAGCTTCATCCATCTCATTAGGACTGGTTCAAATGAATTCTTTTTAATGGCTGAGTAATATTCCATGGTGTATATGTACCACAGCTTCCTTATCCATTCATCTGCTGATGGGCATCTAGGTTGCTTCCATGTCCTGGCTATTATAAACAGTGCTGCGATGAACATTGGGGTGCACGTGTCTCTTTCAGATCTGGTTTCCTCAGTGTGTATGCCCAGAAGTGGGATTGCTGGGTCATATGGCAGTTCTATTTCCAGTTTTTTAAGAAATCTCCACACTGTTTTCCATAGCGGCTGTACTAGTTTGCATTCCCACCAACAGTGTAAGAGGGTTCCCTTTTCTCCACACCCTCTCCAGCATTTATTGCTTGTAGACTTTTGGATAGCAGCCATCCTGACTGGCGTGTAATGGTACCTCATTGTGGTTTTGATTTGCATTTCTCTGATAATGAGTGATGTTGAGCATCTTTTCATGTGTTTGTTAGCCATCTGTATGTCTTCTTTGGAGAAATGTCTGTTTAGTTCTTTGGCCCATTTTTTGATTGGGTCATTTATTTTTCTGGAATTGAGCTGCAGTAGTTGCTTGTATATTTTTGATATTAATCCTTTGTCTGTTGCTTCATTTGCTATTATTTTCTCCCAATCTGAGGGCTGTCTTTTCACCTTACTTATAGTTTCCTTTGTAGTGCAAAAGCTTTTAAGTTTCATTAGGTCCCATTTGTTTAGTTTTGCTTTTATTTCCAATATTCTGGGAGGTGGGTCATAGAGGATCTTGCTTTGATTTATGTCGGAGAGTGTTTTGCCTATGTTCTCCTCTAGGAGTTTTATAGTTTCTGGTCTTACATTTAGATCTTTAATCCATTTTGAGTTTATTTTTGTGTATGGTGTTAGAAAGTGTTCTAGTTTCATTCTTTTACATGTGGTTGACCAGTTTTCCCAGCACCACTTGTTAAAGAGGTTGTCTTTTTTCCATTGTATATCCTTGCCTCCTTTATCAAAGATAAGGTGTCCATAGGTTCGTGGATTTATCTCTGGGCTTTCTATTCTGTTCCATTGATCTATATTTCTGTCTTTGTGCCAGTACCATACTGTCTTGATGACTGTGGCTTTGTAGTAGAGTCTGAAGTCAGGCAGGTTGATTCCTCCAGTTCCATTCTTCTTTCTCAAGATTACTTTGGCTATTCGAGGTTTTTTGTATTTCCATACAAATTGTGAAATTCTTTGGTCTAGTTCTGTGAAAAATACCGTTGGTAGCTTGATAGGGATTGCATTGAATCTATAGACTGCTTTGGGTAGAATAGCCATTTTGACAATATTAATTCTGCCAATCCATGAACACGGTATGTTTCTCCATCTGTTTGTGTCCTCTTTGATTTCTTTCAACAGTGTTTTATAGTTTTCTATGTATAGGTCCTTTGTTTCTTTAGGTAGATATACTCCTAAGTATTTTATTCTTTTTGTTGCAATGGTGAATGGTATTGTTTCCTTAATTTCTCTGTTTGTTTTTTCATTGTTAGTATATAGGAATGCAAGGGATTTCTGTGTGTTAATTTTATATCCTGCAACTTTACTATATTCATTGATTAGCTCTAGTAATTTTCTGGTAGAGTCTTTAGGGTTTTCTATGTAGAGGATCATGTCATCTGCAAACAGTGAGAGTTTTACTTCTTCTTTTCCTATCTGGATTCCTTTTACTTCTTTTTCTGCTCTGATTGCTGTGGCCAGAACTTCCAACACTATGTTGAATAGTAGTGGTGAGAGTGGGCACCCTTGTCTTGTTCCTGATTTCAGGGGAAATGCCTTCAATTTTTCACCATTGAGGGTGATGCTTGCTGTGGGTTTGTCATATATAGCTTTTATTATGTTGAGGTATGTTCCTTCTATTCCTGCTTTTTGGAGAGTTTTAATCATAAATGAGTGTTGAATTTTGTCAAAGGCTTTCTCTGCATCTATTGAGATAATCATATGGTTTTTATCTTTCAATTTGTTAATGTGATGTATTACATTGATTGATTTGCGGATATTAAAGAATCCTTGCATTCCTGGGATAAAGCCCACTTGGTCATGGTGTATGATTTTTTTTAATATGTTGTTGTATTCTGTTTGCTAGAATTTTGTTAAGGATTTTTGCATCTATGTTCATCAGTGATATTGGCCTGTAGTTTTCTTTTTTTGTGGCATCTTTGTCTGGTTTTGGAATTAGGGTGATGGTGGCCTCAAGAATGAGTTTGGAAGCTTACCTTCTTCTGCAATTTTCTGGAAGAGTTTGAGTAAGATAGGTGTTAGCTCTTCTCTAAATTTTTGGTAGAATTCAGCTGTGAAGCCATCTGGTCCTGGGCTTTTGTTTGCTGGAAGATTTTTGATGACAGTTTTGATTTCCTTGCTTGTGATGGGTCTGTTAAGATCTTCTTTTTCTTCCTGGTTCAGTTTTGGAAAGTTATACTTTTCTAAGAATTTGTCCATTTCATCCAAGTTGTCCATTTTATTGGCATAGAGCTGCTGGTAGTAGTCTCTTATGATCCTTTGTATTTCAGTGTTGTCTGTTGTGATCTCTCCATTTTCATTTCTAATTTTG
Source organism: Dama dama (assembly GCF_033118175.1). Taxonomy (NCBI): domain Eukaryota; kingdom Metazoa; phylum Chordata; class Mammalia; order Artiodactyla; family Cervidae; genus Dama; species Dama dama. The sequence goes on along the minus strand of NC_083705.1, from coordinate 54,531,256 downwards.
TTAATTTGGTTTTTCTCTCTTTGTTTCTTAATGAGTCTTGCTAATGGTTTGTCAATTTTGTTTATTTTTTCAAAAAACCAGCTTTTAGCTTTGTTGATTTTTGCTATGGTCTCTTTAGTTTCTTTTGCATTTATTTCTGCCCTGATTTTTAAGATTTCTTTCCTTCTGCTAACTCTGGGGTTCTTCATTTCTTCCTTCTCTAATTGCTTTAGGTGTAGAGTTAGGTTATTTAATTGGTTTTTTTCTTGTTTCTTGATGTAAGCCTGTAATGCTATGAACCTTCCCCTTAGCACTGCTTTTACAGTGTCCCATAGGTTTTGGGTTGTTGTGTTTTCATTTTCATTCATTTCTATACATATTTTGATTTCTTTTTTGATTTCTTCTATGATTTGTTGGTTATTCAGAAGCGTGTTATTTAGCCTCCATATGTTTGAAGTTTTAACAATTTTTTCCCTGTAATTGAGATCTAATCTTACTGCACTGTGGTCAGAAAAGATGACTGGAATGATTTCAATTTTTTTGAATTTTCCAAGACCAGATTTATGGCCCAGGATGTGATCTATTCTGGAGAAAGTTCCGTGTGCACTTGAGAAAAAGGTGAAGTTGATTGTTTTGGGGTGAAATGTCCTATAGATATCAATTAGGTCTAGCTGGTCCATTGTGTCATTTAAGGTTTGTGTTTCCTTGTTAATTTTCTGTTTAGTTGATCTATCCATAGTTGTGAGTGGGGTATTAAAGTCTCCCACTATTATTGTCTTACTATTAATTTCCTCTTTCATACTCGTTAGCGTTTGCCGTACATATTGCGGTGCTCCTATGTTGGGTGCATATATATTTATAATTGTTATATCTTCTTTTTTGGTTGATCCTTTGATCATTATGTAGTGTCCTTCTTTGTCTCTTTTCACTTCCTTTATTTGAAAGTCTATTTTATCTGATATGAGTATTGCGACTCCTGCTTTCTTTTGGTCTCCGTTTGCATGAAATATTTTTTTCCAGCCCTTCACTTTTAGTTTGTATGTGTCTCTCGTTTTGAGGTGGGTCTCTTGTAGACAGCATATATAGGGGTCTTGTTTTTGTATCCATTCAGCCAATCTTTGTCTTTTGGTTGGGGCATTCAACCCATTTACATTTAGGGTAATTATTGATAGGTGTGGTCCCCTTGCCATTTACTTTGTTGTTTTGGGTTCACGTTTATACAACCTTTCTGCATATCCTGTCTAGAGAAGATCCTTTAGCATTTGTTGAAGAGCTGGTTTGGTGGTGCTGAATTCTCTCAGCTTTTGCTTATCTGTAAAGCTTTTGAATTCTCCTTCATATCTGAATGAGATCCTTGCTGGATACAGTAATCTAGGTTGTAGGTTATTCTCTTTCATTACTTTCAGTACGTCCTGCCATTCCCTTCTGGCCTGGAGGGTTTCTATTGATAGATCAGCTGTTATCCTTATGGGAATCCCTTTGTGTGTTATTTGTTGTTTTTCCCTTGCTGCTTTTAATATTTGTTCTTTGTGTTTGATCTTTGTTAATTTGATTAATATGTGTCTTGGGGTGTTTCGCCTTGGGTTTATCCTGTTTGGGACTCTCTGGGTTTCTTGGACTTGGGTGGCTATTTCCTTCCCCATTTTAGGGAAGTTTTCAGCTATTATCTCCTCGAGTATTTTCTCATGGCCTTTCTTTTTGTCTTCTTCTTCTGGAACTCCTATGATTCGAATGTTGGGGCGTTTCACAGTGTCCCAGAGGTCCCTGAGGTTGTCCTCATTTCTTTTGATCCTTTTTTCTTTTTTCCTCTCTGCTTCATTTATTTCCACCGTTTTATCTTCTACCTCACTTATCCTATCTTCTGCCTCCGTTATTCTACTCTTGGTTCCCTCCAAAGTGTTTTTGATCTCATTCATTGCATTATTCATTTGTAATCGACTCTTTTTTATTTCTTCTAGGTCTTTATTAAACAGTTCTTGAATCTTTTCAATCTTTGTTTCCCGGCTATTTATCTGTAACTCCATTTTGTTTTCAAGATTTTGGATCATTTTTATTATCATTATTCTAAATTCTTTTTCAGGTAGATTCCCTATCTCCTCCTCTTTTGTCTGACTTGGTGGGCATTTTTCATGTTCCTTTACCTGTTGGGTATTTCTTTGCCTTTTCATCTTGTTTAGATTGCTGTATCTGGAGTGGGCTTTCTGTATTCTGGAGGTCTGTGGTTCCTTTTTGTTGTGGAGGATTAACCCAGTGGGTGGGGTTAGACGATTGGCTTGTCGAGATTTCCTGGTTAGGGAAGCTTGCGTCAGTGTTCTGGTGCGTGGAACTTGATTTCTTCTCTTTGGAGAGCAATGGAGTGCCCAGTAATGAGTTTTGAGATGGGTCTATGTGTTAGGTGTGACCTTGGGCAGCCTGTATGTTGATGTTCAGGGCTATGTTCCTGCGTTGCTGGAGAATTTGCGTGGTATGTCTTGCTCTAAAACTTATTGGCTCTTGGGTGGTGGTTGGTTTCAGTGTAGGTATGGAGGCTTTTGGACAGTCACTTATTACTTAAAGTTCCTTGTAGTCAGGAGTTTTCTGGTGTTCTCAGGTTTTGGGCTTAAGTCTCCTGCCTCTGGATTTCAGTTTTATTCTTCCTGTAGTCTCAGGACTTCTCCAACTATACAGCCCTGATAAGAAAACTTCTATGTTAATGGCTAAAAGATTCTCCCCTGTTAGGGACACCCAGAGAGGTTCACAGAGTCACATGAAGAAGAGGAGAGGGAGGAGGGAGATAGAGATGAACAGGAGGAGAAAAAGGGGGACTCAAGAGGAGAGAGACAGATCTACGCAGCTGTCTGTTCCCAGAATGTTCTCCGTAGCCCAGTCACCTACAAAGATTCACAGAATTGGATTGGGAAGAGAAGGGGAAAGAAGGAAATAGAGGTGTTCTGAGGTAGAAAACAGAGAGTCAAGATTGGGAGAGAATAATCTTTGGTTTAAAAATAGGGCTTCTCTTCTTTTTTTTTTTGTAAGGTTATAGTGTATTGAAAATGAAAATTAAGGAGTAGTAGAGGAGTACTAGAGGACTTTAAAAGAAATAAGAGAAAAAGAAAAATAGAAAATAGAAGAGAAAAAGGAAAGAAAAAAAAAAGAAAAAAAAAGAAAGAAAAAAAAATTTTTTTTTTCCCCCTAATTAAAAAATCGTAAAAGTCTATGGAAATGAAAGTTAAGGAGTAATGGGGGAGTAATAGGGGATTTTAAAGGAAAATAAAAGAGAAAAAATAAAAAAGAAAAAAGAAAAAAAGAAAAAAATAAATAAAAAAAGAGAAAAAAGTAAAATTATATCTAGGAGTTTCTCTGGAGCTGTTGCGGTCAGTGTGGGTTCGGCTCAGTTTCAGATAGCTCCTCGTTCCAGCTTACGCTTCTCGATATCTACAGGCTCCTCCGGTGTAGTCAATGTTTCCTAGAGGGATTTTAATCTGTTGCACCAGTCCCTTCTGAAGCGGTTACCTTTGTTTATTTGGCTTCTGTTTGCCGGTCTCTTCAGAGCCTCATTTCCGCCCTGACACAGGCGGGCGGAGGTGGACTCTTATTCAGGTAGCTAGTTCCGTCGCTCCGCGGGGAGGGGCTTGCACTGCAGGGAGAGGCTGGCCCTGTGGGGACGGGCTTGCGCTGCGGGGATGGGCTGGCGCTGCCGGGAGGGGCCGACGCTGCCCTCTCCTTCTGCGCCGCTCAGGCTCCCGGCTGTTCTATATGGAGTGCGCCCCGCGCTGCGCGAGGTTCCAGCCCTCGGGTGTTCCACAAAAGCGCGGAAGGAAAAGCTGCGCCTGCTCTCTGTGCCTTCCCCGTCAGAGCAGTCCAGGCAGCGAGGGGCTTGGTGGGCGCACTCTCCCCAGGTGTGGCGCGCCCCCTCCCTTCCGCGGACCCAGTCTCATTTTCCGCTGGCGCCAGTCGGTGCGCGCGCCTTCTGCCCTCCGCGTCCCCAGCCCCAGTCCCCGCCCGCGCCGGTCGGGTGCCTGCGCCCTGTGTCTCGCCGCGACCTTCCCCTCCCCCCTGCCTCCTGCCTCCGGCGGAGCTGGGCCGGTCCGCAGCCTGCGAGCTCCTCTCTGGACCCTCTCGGTCTCTTTGTTCTGCGAACGGCCGGCAGTGTGTTCGGGCAGGTTAATTTACTCTCTCTCTTTTGGTCTCCCACAGTTCATGTTGGCAACTCACAGAAGCTCCCTCCGATTGTCCTCAGGGCACTCAGGCCCAGACCCTACCCCAAGCAATGCCGCCTAAGAGCTCCCGGGACGGATCTCCGTCCTTAGCTCTTTTGTCTCACTTTTTATCTTTTATATTTTGTCCTACCTCCTTTCGAAGACAATGGGCTGCTTTTCTGGGTGCCTGATGACCTCAGCTAGCGATCAGAAGTTGTTTTGCGAAGTTTGCTCTGCATTCAGTTATTCTTTTGATGAATTTGTAGGAGAGAAAGTGGTCTCCCCGTCCTACTCCTCTGCCATCTTGGCTCCTCCCCCCAAGGATAATTAAGTATAGTATTTATTCAGATGTTATAGCATCAACTTTTCACTGAAGGTCTTAAAACACAAATTTCCTGATCCACTTTTTACCTGGTCTCCTTTCACACAAAGGGCTCTTACTAGTGACAACTTGACAAAATACTAAATTTTGTCAAATATATTTCATTATAGCTGTATAAAATATGATCACTCTAAGAAGCCCATTAATCTCACTATTTTGTGTAACAGGACCTAATGTAGCATTGTAAGTCAATTATACTTCAAAAACAAACAAACGAGCTCATAGAAAAAGAGACCATATTTACGGTTAACAGAGGTAGAGGTCGGAGAGAAATTAAATGAAGGCAGTCAAAAGGTCCAAGCTTTCAAATACAAGATAAATATTAGGGATGTAATGTGAAACATAATAAATGCAATTACTGCTGTGTTACATAAGAAATTTGTTAAGAAAGTAAATCCTAAATGTTCTCACCATAAGGAAATTTTTTCTTTAATTTTGTTGAGATGATGGATGTTAACTAAAATTACTGTGCTAATCATTTCATGATAATTTTGTGATAACTCAAAACATGCTGTGCACCTTAAACTGATATAGTGCTGTATGTCAACTGTATCTCACTAAGACCAGGAAAAAAAGATGTGTAGCTCCCTCAGGTACAGCTTATTATAAGTCATCATACCTCAATAAAACTATTTTTAAAAAAGAATGTTTATGCTCATTTAATTTATTGATTGATATTTGCCATCAGTCAAAAGCAGTAACTTGGTAGAAAAGTTAGAATGTCTTATTGAAGACTAGTGCTTTCCAGGTGGCACTAGTGGTAAGAACCCATCTGCCAACACAGATGACGAAAGAAATGTGAGTTATATTCCTGGGTCATGAAGATCCCCTGGAGTAGGAAATGGCAGTCCACTCCAGTATTCTTGCCTGGAAATTTCTATGGATAGAGAATCCTGGGGAACTACAATCCCTGGAGTTGAAAAGAGATCGAAGGTTAAACTATGCTAACAACTGGAAGATAAAATCCTATACAAGTCATGACTAGTCTACATTCAGTTCAGGGTGTTCAGTCGCTCAGTCGTGTCCAACTCTTTGAGACCCCATGAATCACAGCAGGCCAAGCCTCCCTGTTCATCACCAACTCCTGGAGTTTACTCAAACTCCTGTCCATGGAGTCAGTGATGCGATCCAACCATCTCATCCTCTGTCATCCCCTTCTCCTCCTGCCCCCAATCCCTCCCAGCATCAGGGTCTTTTCCAATGAGTCAACTCTTCGCATGAGGTGGCCAAAGTATTGGAGTTTCAGCTTCAGCATCAGTCCTTCCAATGAAAACCCAGGACTGATCTCCTTTAGGATGGACTGGTTGGATCTCCTTACAGTCCAAGGGACTCTCAAGAGTCTTTTCCAACACCACAGTTCAAAAGCATCATTTCTTTGGTGCTCAGCCTTCTTCACAGTCCAACTCTCACATCCATACAGGACCACTGGAAAAACCATAGTCTTCACTAGACGGACCCTTGTTGGCAAAGTAATGTCTCTGCTTTTTAGTATGCTATCTAGATTGGTCATAAGATTCCTTCAATGGAATAAGCGTCTTTTAATTTCATGGCTGCAATCACCATCTGCAGTGATTTTGGAGCCCAAAAAAATAAAGTCTGACACTGTTTCCACTGTTTCCCCATCTATTTGCAATGAAGTGATGGGACCAGATGCCATGATCTTAGTTTTCTGAATGTTGAGCTTTAAGCCAACTTTTTCATTCTCCTCTCTTGCTTTCATCAAGAGGCTCTTCAGTTCTTCTTCACTTTCTGCCATAAAGGTGGTGTCATCTGCATATCTGGGGTTATTGATATTTCTCCCGGCAGTCTTGATTCCAGCTTGTGCTTCCTCCAGCCCAGCATTTCTCATGATGTACTCTACATATAAGTTAAAAAAAGCAGGGTGGCAATATACAGCCTTAACATACTCCTTTTCCTATTTGGAACCAGTCTATTGTTCCATGACCCGTTTGAGCTGTTGCTTCCTGACCTGCATACAGGTTTCTCAAGAGGCAGGTCAAGTGGTCTGGTATTCCCATATCTTTCATAATTTTCCACAGTTTATTGTGATCCACACAGTTAAAGGCTTTGGCATAGTCAATAAAGCAGAAATAGATGTTTTTCTGGAACTCTCTTGCTATTTTGATGATCCAGCAGATGTTGACAATTTGATCTCTGGCTCCTCTGCCCTTTCTAAAACCAGCTTGAACATCTGGAAGTTCATGGTTCATGTACTGCTGAAGCCTGGCTTGGAGAATTTTGAGCATTACTTTACTAGCGTGTGAGATGAGTGCAATTGTGCAGTAATTTGAGCATTCTTTGGAATTGCCTTTCTTTGGGATTGGAGTGAAAACTGACCTTTTCCAGTCCTGTGGCCACTGCTGAGTTATCCAAATTTGCTGTCATATTGAGTGTGGCACTTTCACAGCATCATCTTTCAGGATTTGAAATAGCTCAACTGGAACTCCATCATCTCCACTAGCTTTGTTCATAGTGATGCTTTCTAAGGCCCATTTGACTTCACATTCCAGGATGTCTGCCTTAGGTGAGTGATCACACCATTGTGATTATCTGGGTCATGAATATCTTTTTCATACAGTTCTTCTGTGTATTCTTGCCACCTCTTCTTAATATCTTCTGCTTCTGTTAGGTCCCTACCATTTATGTCCTTTATTGGGCCCTTCTTTGCATGAAATGTTCCCTTGGTATCTCTACTTTTCTTCAAGATATCTCTCATCTTTCCCATTCCATTGTTTTCCTCTATTTCTTTGCATTGATTGCTGAGGAAGGCTTTCTTATCTCTCCTGTCTATTCTTTGGAACTCTGCATTCAAATGGGAATATCTTTCCTTTTCTCCTTTGCTTTTCATTTCCCTTCTTTCACAGCTATTTGTAAGGCCTTCTCAGACAACCATTTTGCTTTTTTTGCATTTCTTTTCCACGGGGATGGTCTTGATCCCTGTTTCCTATACAATGTCATGAACCTCCATCCATAGTTCATCAGGCACTCTGTCTATCAGATCTAGTCCCTTAAATCTATTTCTCACTTCCACTGTATAATCATAAGGGATTTGATTTAGGTCATACCTGACTGGTCTAGTGGTTTTCCCTACTTTCTTCAATTTAAGTCTGAATTTGGCAATAAGGAGTTCATGATCTGAGCCACAGTCAGCTCCCGGTCTTGTTTTTGCTGACTGTATAGATCTTCTCCATCTTTGGCTGCAAAGAATATAACCAATCTGATTTTGGTGTTGACCATCTGGTGATTTCCATGTGTAGAGTCTACATTACATGGTATATATTTTAAATCAGTGATTGATATATAATGCCCTCTCCCCTAGAGATAGGAAGCATTACCTTGAGAGGCATCAAGTAAATTGAGGCTAAATTATTAAAGTCAGTATGACTTTAATAATAATCAACATGTTTTGCCTTTCACTGGAAAAGATCGAAGAACCAACAGATGAAGCATCCATCAGGCAAAGTACGCTCAAATGAAGAGTTTAAGACAGCCTTCTAGTCACTTAGCTGAAAGACTGATTTCACTTGGGGGGAAAACTGATTTCTACTATTTACTACTATTTAATGGGGGTCAAAGAGGACTATCTTTGTGGCCCAGTTTATTCAAAGAAATGTTTCTTAGTTCTCCTTCATAGTGTACTATCAGTGGAAAATAATATCAACCAGTCAGGGCAAGATAACTAAGGATTAATATTCTATAAGAATAAAAGTTTGTGTGGGAAGGCAAACTAGTACAACCACTATGGAGAACAGCATGGAGATTCCTTAAAAAACTGGAAATAGAACTGCCATACGACCCAGCAATCTCACTGCTGGGCATACACACCAAGGAAACCAGAAATGAAAGAGACACGTGTACCCCAATGTTCATTGCAGCTCTGTTTACAATAGCTAGGACATGGAAACAACCTAGATGTCCATCAGCAGAGGAATTGATATGAAAGCTGTGGTACATATACACAATGGAATATTACTCAGCTATTAAAAAGATTGCATTTGAATCAGTTCTAATGAGGTGGATGAAACTGGAGCCTATTATACAGGCGAAGTAAGTCAGAAAGAAAAACACCAATACAGTATATAACTCATAGGTATGGAATTTAGAAAGATGTTAATGATGACCCTAAATATGAGACAGCAACAGAGACACAGATGTAAAGAACAGACTTTTGGACTCTGTGGGAGGAGGTGAGGGTGGGATGATTTGAGAGAATAACATTGAAACATGTATATTATCATATGTGAAATAGATCACCAATCCAGGTTCGATGCATGAGACACAGAGCTTAGGGCTGGTGCACTGGGATGACCCTGAGGGAAGCGATGGTGAGGGAGGTGGGAGAGGGATTCAGGATGGGGAACACATGTACACCCATGTACATTCATGTGAATGTATGGCAAAACCACCACAATATTGTAAAGTAAGTAGCCTCAAATTAAAATAAACTTTTTAAAAAAGAATAAAAAAAAAAAATAAAAGTTTGTTACCTGAGCAAGAACCCAGTACGGCTGTTTGTGGCAAACAGAATTAGGAGAGAACTGAATGGATGTTGGTAGAATGAACCTATATTGCAACTCAGGTTTTAAGTTTAGCATCAGATATATGCCATAACAGTTATGATTCATGTTTTATGTTTAATACAGGTTTCTTTTCTAAAATTCTCCTTTATCTCTTATATACTTTACAGGAAAATATTTGAAAATATTTGGAGATGGCTGATATTTAATGTTTTAAGAATTAATATTACCTGGTGATGACATAGGAAACTATGGAACTCTTGATGCCTTGTGTTGGAATCATGAAATCTCTACTCCTAGTTTTCTTATACAAACAATTTGAAGACAGTATCTTTGGATTATTTATATTGAAATTATATATAGTATGCCACAGATGTATATATAGAGATTAGATTTTTGGAGGTTTTTTTGTTTTTGTTTTTGTTTTTCATCAAGGGCAATATATACAGGTCATAAATGAATTAACATTATGGATCAAACCAGTTAAAACCAACAGTCATTTAAATGGTAGGCTTGGATTTGAATTATTGACTTATTTATTTATACAACAGTTCTTCCTTTTGCATTTGTATGAATCAATTTTTGCCCAACTATTTATGAAATTAATCTGTTAATTTAGTCACTTACACTAAAGTAATCTGTGTATTGTACAGATTATGCTGTTAATACTTTTAGTTGGTTTGGAAAGCTATTTTGGTATTGTATAGAGCCAATTGTAAATGAAACACAGAAGTTATCTTTTATTTTGGAGTGGATTTATCATGTCAAAATCTATTTTAAAAATATGTGAACCCATAAATAGACATACATGTAAAGTGTTAAATTTGCTAAACAGCTATGTATTTCAAAAATTTCTAATTGTTAATTTTTTGAAACCTTTTTTTTTTTTTCCTTTCTGACACATTGAGAGCTATTGCTTTCCTCTCAATGCAACCTTAGCATGCATTCATCCCCTAAAGACCACACAGGTTGCTTAGAAAAGGAAGCTCTGTCCTGTCAGTCTTTTATCATAGCAGAAGTGATCATGTCTATCTTCACATGTAAACAGTGGAAGGGCTAATCCTGCCTTGGTGTATCAAAGCATTTCAATTCTGTTCCTAAATGATAAGTGGCCTTGAACAAAGAAAGGTATCTAAACCTTTTTACACATTCTGCATAAATAAGAAACGTCATTTAATTGCAACAAGCTTCAGGAAAGTGGGGTTCCTGGTTGAAGAGATTAAGGCAGGTTTTTTTTTCATACTGGTTAGAGTCAGTCAGAATTTTACCAAATATGATTTTCTATGTCAATTGCCTCTGGTATATTCAAATTTCTCTTTACTGAAAATCAAATAAGCCTACCACATTGATACTATTGAAGAGCACCTATGAAACATCTTCAAGATTTAAGCAAAATCACAACTATTTTAAACGTATTTTGGATATTTTTCAATGTTCAGGGACTTCTTTAATTAATCAGCAGCTGAATGTTAGGTAATATAATCCTCTTTCTATGTGTGTATATATATATTTTATATATATAAATGTATACTTTTTTTTTCCTATTGGAGCTCTTCACTGAAACTAAGTGGTTTTGCCTTGACTTAGACTGTTAAGACATTCCTCTGAGAAAATAAAAATGAATCTCAAACTATAGCCTGTTGCATTTGGCATTTCAGAAAGATATTCAAAAACACTCAGTTCAGTTCAGTTGCTCAGTCATGTCTGACTCTTTGGGACACCATGGACTGCAGCACGCCAGTCCTCCTTGTCATTCACCAACTCCCAAAGTTTACTCAGACTCATGTCCATTGAGTCAGTGATGCCATCCAACCATCTCATCCTCTGTCATCCCCGTCTCCTCCTGCCTTCAATCTCTCCCAGCATCAGGGTCTTTTCAAATGAGTCAGCTCTTCGCATCAGGTGGGCCAAGTACTGGAGTTTCAGCTTTATTTATTTATTTATTTTGAAGTCAAGGTGTGGGACAGATTTATTAGCTTCCATTTTTCCAGATTGCATTTTGATGTATTTCCTGCCCATGTTTCTAAATTCAGCAGGTATTTTTGTAGGATTATTTTTTTGTTTGTTTGTTTTTTTACAATTATTTTCATTAGTTAGGGGCTAATTACTTTACAATATTGTAGTGGTTTTTGCCATACATTGACATGAATCAGCCATGGATTTACATGTGTTCCCCATACTGAACCCCCTCCCACCTCTCGCCCCATCCCATCCCTCTGGGTCAAGCCAGGGCACCAGCCCTGAGCACTTGTCTCATGCATCCAACCTGGACTGGCGATCTGTTTCACACTTGATAATATACATGTTTCGATGCTGTTCTCTCAGATCATTCAGCTTTAGCATCACCTTCCAAAGAATATTCAGGACTGATTTCCTTTAGAATGGACTGGTTGAATCTGCTTGCAGCGAAGGGATTCTCAAGAGTTTTCTCCAATATCACAGTTCAAAAACATCAATTCTCCAGCACTCAGCTTTCTTTATAATACAACTCTCACATCCACACATGACTACTGGAAAAACCATAGCTTTGACTAAACAGACCTTTGTTGGCAAAGTAGTGTCTCTGCTTTTTAATACGCTGTCTAGGTTGGTCATAACTTATCTTCCAAGGAGCAAGTGTCTTTTAATTCCATGGCTGCAAAAACCCTAGCTGTCAGGAATTGTGATCCAGACCTGATTTGAATCACTATGGTCAACAAATTCACCTTAGAATATCAGATGTGCTCCTTCCATTTTCCTTTGTTATCACTTTGTTTGATGAATAATTATTACCTTCAAAACTAGTATAAAGACAGCATTACAAGTACTGCCTTAAATTGGATTGACATATTAGAATACCAGTTGAGCTATTTCAAATCCTGAAAGACGAGGCTGTGAAAGTGCTGCAGTCAACATGCCAGCAAATTTGGAAAACTCAGCAGTGGCCACAGGACTGGAAAAGGTCAGCTTTCACTCCAATCCCAAAGAAAGGCAATCCTAAAGAATGCTCAAACTACCGCACAATTGCTCTCATCTCACACGCTAGTAAAGTAATGCTCAAAATTCTCCAAGCCAGGCTTCAGCAATACGTGAACCGTGAACTTCCAGATGTACAAGTTGGTTTTAGAAAAGGCAGAGGAGCCAGAGATCAAATTGCCAACATCCGCTGGATCATTGAAAAAGCAAGAGAGTTCCAGAAAAACATCTATTTCTGCTTTGTTGACTATGCCAAAGCCTATGACTGTGTGGATCACAATAAACTGTGGAAAATTATGAAAGATATGGGAATACCAGACCACCTGACCTGCCTCTTGAGAAACCTATATGCAGGTCAGGAAGCAACAGCTCAAACAGGCCATGGAACACAGACTAGTTCCAAATAGGAAAAGGAGTACGTTAAGGCTGTATATTGCCACCCTGCTTATTTAACTTATATGCAGAGTACATCATGAGAAACGCTGGGCTGGAGGAAGCACAAGCTGGAATCAAGACTGCTGGGAGAAATATCAATAACCCCAGATATGCAGATGATACCATCCTTATGGCAGAAAGTGAAGAGGAACTAAAGAGTCTCTTGATGGAAGTGAGAGAGGAGAGTGAAAAAGTTGGCTTAAAGCTCAACATTCAGAAAACTAAGATCATGGCATCTGGTCCCATCACTTCATGGCAAATAGATAGAGAAACAGTGGAAACAGTGGCAGACTTTATTTTTCTGGGCTTCAAAATCACTGCAGATGGTGATTGCAGCCACGATATTAAAAGATGCTTATTCCTTTCAAGGAAAGTTATGACCAACCTAGACAGCATATTAAAAAGCAGAGACATTACTTTGCCAACAAAGGTCCATCTAGTCAAGGCTATGGTTTTTCCACTGGTCATGTATGGATGTGAGAGTTGGACTATAAAGAAAGCTGAGCACCGAAGAAATGATGCTTTTGAACTGTGGTGTTGGAGAAGACTCTTGAGAGTCCCTTGGACTGCAAGGAGATCCAACCAGTCCATCCTAAAGGAGATCAGTCCTGGGTTTTCATTGGAAGGACTGATGCTGAAGCTGAAACTCCAATACTCTGGCCACCTCATGCGAAGAGCTGACTCATTTAAAAAGACCCTGATGCTGGGAAAGATTGTGGGCAGGAAGAGAAGGGGATGACAGAGGATGAGATGGTTGGATGGCATCACCGACTCGATGGACATGATTTTGGGTGAACCCCGGATTTTGTTGATGGACAGGGAGGCCTGGCGTACTGCGATTCATGGGGTCACAAAGAGTTTGACACGACTGAGTGACTGAACTCAACTGAACTGACTTCGATTTTTCACCATCACCACATTTGATTTTTAAAGAAAAATTCTCTCAACACATGTAAGGGATTATCATATTGACAATTAATAGAGAAAGGCCTTCAGAAATATGGTGAGTGAGAAAATATGACAAGTACATTTTTAATCTTTACTCTTAAAAAAATTAACTAGAACCTGAAGGAGAGAACTAGCTACAAAAATGAATAAGCTACAACACTAAAATTATTTGTGAAATATAAATGCAATACATGAGGTAACAAAAAACAACATGAGTTAAATTGAACATCTGTTTTCCTAAAAATCATGGTTCTGCTATTATATGGAGTGCTCATATTCCTATTTTAATCTCACACATATAATCTCTATCTACATATTTATACAGAAGTCTGACTTTTTATTAAGTTTTAGAAACTATGATATAAAATTGTCATATTTCCTAAAAAGTGAAGAAAAATGGAATTAATTTATACTGTCTTAATGAAAAATTCACGCTTTTACTCATGTCAACTTAATTGCAAAGATTTAGAATTTTTAGAAACGTCATAAAACCAATGTACTATGAAGGTTCTTAACTATTGGAGCTAACGGTGAAGTCAATTTCAATGTCCTGTTCATTGAAGATGCTGTGATTATATTAGAATCCTTTATATGAGGATGTCCATTTGTAGTTGTCCCCAAATTAAAAATGAAAAACACAATCACTCTTTCATTATGTTCTTAATGTTTCAGGGAAAAAATGAATAAAATATGAAATGCGTCTAGCATCTGTGTGAAAAGATTAAGATAGCATTATCACAATTTGTAAGAGAATTATACTAGAGAATTTATAGTAGAGAGAATCTTGCTCCATACACTTTGTCCCCCCTTGAACTTCATCCTATTTGTGAAAACTCGGTTGAAACTATTTCACAACAATAATTTCAATTTTCAAATTTTTTCTCATCAAGCTTTACATTTAAAGCCATTATATCTGAATGAGATTTAATAAAATTTCTATGATAATATCCAAGGAAATCTTCATTTTCATTTATGTTTTCAAATATCTCATTACCATGTTATTTTTTTTTTTTTGATCCAAAAAGTAAAACTCAATTTGGAATAGTATTTAACTTGAAATGTATTGTGTGAGTAATGATTTTAGTTACCCCCTCAAAGTCTCAATATATCATGTAGGAAGGGTTTTATGATGGCTAACACTCCATTATTTTCTACAGTTCACGTAATTCCCCTATCCGGTTTATAAGAGCCCTGGTGTGCTCTTTCTCTAATCATAATCCTTCTCATCAAACAGAGCATCTTGCAGCCACTTAGCTCCTTCTCATTTGTTGGGACAAGCATCATTACTGCTAAGAACTTTATAAGTCATTCTTCATTTTTTAAATAACAATGTAGGTTCAGGATTGCAAAACCTGTCATTCACTGGGTATTCTCTGATGAAGTAATGGATAAAAGGTGGCTTCTGTCACTTAGCCACTCTTATCAGGAATTGTATTTAGTCTATCTGTAGTTTTTTTAAACTACAAAGATTTCTAACATCTGAGAACAATTTTGATGTGGTTCATTTAATCACTAAGGACTCGGCTTCACTTTAAAAATGAGAAAAATAATCCAGTGTTTTGAACAATTTCAAGTCCAGTTCGGATAAGCTATCTCAGTGTTTTGCTGTATTTCTGTTACAGCTTCAAAATGTTTTCCACATTGCCTAAACACGTGGACTTTAAAATATAATGTGCAACATTACCTCATAGTCTGTTAATTATGTTACCTCTAAATTTTTATTGGATATATTTCATGTGATTGTTCTGTTCAATCCAAAATTTTTCAGTAAAACAGATCATAAAATAACTTCAGTATACTCTCTCACCTAAATTTTGATCTTCATTTCATTATTAACTTAGTGACTTCTGTACACCAGTTCAGAGATAAGCAAAAAAAAAAAAAAGTGTCACCTCCACATTTAAACTCTATATTCACTGGTTTTCAATCCCTCACAACATACTCCCACATATCACAAGCCAAAAGGAAACCCATAAAATTTTACAGCATTTCCCCAAAGCAACTAAGTGACCACAGCTTGTTTCCTTGTTTTTGTTTGCTTGTTTTTAATAACAGTATACCACATAGGACCTCCCTCATAGCTCAGTTAGTAAAGAATCCACCTGCAATGCAGGAAACCCAGTTCAACACCTGGGTCAGGAGGATCTGCTGGAGAAGGGATAGGCTACCCACTTCTGTATTCTTGGGCTTCCCTTGTGGCTCAGCTGGTAAAGAATCCACCTGCAATGCGGGAGACCTGGGTTCAAGCACTGGGTTCAGAAGATCCCCTGTAGAAGGGAAAGGCTACCCATTCCAGTATTCTGGCCTGGAGAATTCCACGGACTGTATAGTCCATGGGGTCGCAAAGAGTCGGACACGACTGAGTGACTTTCACTACTACACTATATAGCACATAGGAACAAATTTAAAGGAACCATTTATAGTGGTTATATGGAAGCTCAATTCATTAGCATTGCTACCATGTGTGAAATAGAGAGTTAAAATTTAAAAGAATAAGGAGAAAAAGCACAGATAATTGAATTTGACAAAAAAAAAAAAAAGGCAAAGAATGTGAAAAAATATTTGCTGCTGTTTGTCTATTGAAAAGCATACTGTACATTGTACAACAGATAACAGAATCTGTATACATTGTACTCATGACCTACTTGAATCCTGGAACACTATAAAAAATGAGAGCAAAATAAATATATTTTAAGGTGAAGAATAGCTGAGAGAATTTATGCTTACAACTTGCATATTTATCTCAACCATTTTCTGCTTTAAAGTAGTATATATCTTTTAGGCAATATAGTATCCAGTGTTGATTTCTTATCCAATTAAATAATTTTTATCATCTAATCAACCTGATTTTGTTTTTCAGTCACTCACTCTTGTCTGACCCCAAGGAAGCCTGGCTTCCTTGTCCTTCACTATCTACCAGAGTTTACTAAAATCACATCCATTGAGTTGATGATGCCATTCAACCATCACAACTTCTGTTGCCCTCTTCTTCTCCTGCCCACAAGATTTCCAAGCATCAGGGTCTTTTCCAGTGAGTCAGCTCTTTACATCAGGTGGACAAAGTATTACAGCTTCAACTTCAGCATCAGTCCTTCCAATAAATATTCATGGTTGATTTCCTGTAGGATTGACTGGTTTGATCTCTTTGCTGTCCACAGAACTTTCAAGAGTATTATTCAGCAACACAGTTCAAAAGCATCAATTTTTCAGGGCTCAGCTTTTTTTATAGTCCAACTCTGACATCCATACATGACCACTGGAAAACCATAGTTCGACTATATGGACCTTTGTCAGCAAAGTGATGTCTCTGTGTTGTAATATGCTGTCTAGATCTGTCATAGCTTTTCTTCCAAGGAGAACGTGTCTTAATTTCATGGATGCAGGAACTGTCCACAGTGATTTTGGAGCCCAAGAAAATAAAGACTGTCACTATTTCCATTGTTTCCCCATCTATTTGCCATGAAGTGATAGGACCGAACATCATGATCTTCGTTTTTTGAATGCTGAGTTTGAAGCCAGCTTTTTCACTCTCCTCTTTCACTTTCATCAGAAGGCACTTTAGCTCCTCTTCACTTTCTGCCATAAGGGTAGTGTCATCTGTATATCTGGCATTATTGATATTTCTCCATGCAAACTTGATTCCAGCTTGTCCTTCATCCCAGCCCAGCATTTTGCATGATGTACTCTGCATAGAAGATAAATAAGGAAGGTGACAATATACAGCGTTGGTGTACTCCTTCCCTAATTTTGAACTAGTCCCTTGTTCCATGTTGGTGCTAACTGTTGCTTCTTCACCTGCATACAGGCTTCTCAGGAGGCAGGTAAGGTGGTCTGGTATTCTCATCTCTTTAAGAATTTTCCACAGTTGTGATCCACATCATCAAATGTGAATTTGATGATTTCCCTGGGGGCTCAGACATTAAAGAATCAGCCTGTAATGTGGGAGACCCAGGTTCAATCCCTAGCGTGGGAAGATCCCGTGGAGAAAGAAATGGCAATCCACCCCAGTGTTCTTGCCTGGAAAATCCCATGGACAAAGGAGCCTGGTGATCTACAGTCCATGGGGTTGTAAAGATTTGGACAGGACTGAGCATTTAACACCTTCACATCATCAAAGATTCAGTGTACTCAATGAAGCAGATGTTTTGTCTGGTATTCTTTTGCTTTTTCTACGATCCAGTAAATGTTGGCAATTTGATCTCTGGCTCCTCTGCCTTTTCTAAATCCAGCATGTACATTCTAGAATTTCTTGGTTCACATACTATTGAAGCCTATCTTGAAGGTTTTTAAGCATTGCCTTGCTAGCCTGTAAAATGAGAATGATTATGTGGTAGTTTGAACATTCTTTGACATTGATTTTCTTTGGAATTGGAATGAAAACTGACCTTTTCCAGTCCTGTGGCCATTCCAAATTTGGTGGCATATTGAGTGCAGCACTTTCAAATCATCATGTTTAAGGATTTTAAACCTCCACTAGCTTTGTTCGCCATAATGCTTCCTAAGGCCCCCTTGACTTCACATTCTAGGATGTTTGGCTCAACGAAAGTGACCACACCATTGTGGTTATCTGAGTCATTAAGATCTTTTTTGTACAGTTCTTCTGTGCATTCTTGCCACCTATTCTTACCCTCTTCTTCTCCTGTTAGGGCCTTGCCATTTCTGTCCTTTATTGTGCCAATGTTTGCATGAAATGCTCCCTTAGTATCTCAACTTTCTTGAACCTCTGTCCGTGGGATTCTCCAGGCAAGAATACAGGAGTGGGTTGCCATTTCCTTCGCCAGGGGATCTTCCTAACCCAGGAATGGAACCCAGGTCTCCTGCATGGCAGGCAGATTCTTTACTGACTGAGTTATGTGGGGAGCCTGGAAGAGATCTCAGAGAGCTCTAGCCTTTCCCATTCTATTGCTTTCCTCTATTTCTTTGCATTGTTCACTTAAGAAGGCTTTTTTTTTTTTTTTTTTTTAATCTCTCCTTGCTATTTTCTGAAACTCTGCATTCAGTTGGGTGTATCTTTTCCTTACTCCTTTGCCTTTTGCTACTCATTTTCTTCAGCTGTTTCTCTCAGACAACCATTTTCCTTGTTTTATTTCATTTTCTAGGGGGTGGTTTTGGTCACAGCCTCCTGTACAATGTTATGAACCTCTGTACATAGTTCTTCAGGCACTCTATAAGATGTAATCCCTTGAATCTTTTTGTCACTTCCAATGTATAATCATAAGAGATTTGATTTAGGTCATACCTGAGTGGCCCAGTAGTTTTCTCTACTTTCTTCAATTTAATTCAGAATTTTTCTATAAGGAGCTCATGATCTGAACAACAGTCAGCTCCAGGTCTTGTTTTTGCTGACTGTATAGAGTTCTCCATCTTTGGCTGCAAAGAATATAATCAATCTTATTTCAGTATTGAACATCTGGCGATGTCCATGTATAGAGTCTTCTCGTGTGTTGTTAGAAGCGTGTGTTTGCTATGACCAGTGCATTGTCTTGGCAAAACTCTTTGTCCTACTTCATTTTGTACTCCAAGGCCAAATTTGCCTGTTATTCCAGATATCTCTTGACTTTGTACTTTTGCATTACAGTCCCCTATGATAAAAATGACATCTTTTTTGGTATTAGGTCTTCATAGAACTGTTTGGCTTCTTTGGCATTAGTGGTTGGGGCATAAACTTCTGCTACTGTGACAAACAGTGCATATCTTAATAGCTCAACAAATTTCAGTCATTATTTGATAAAAGTATTCTTTGAAACAAAAGGAATACACACAATAAATCTCACATTTATTCCATATGGAATAAATTTCCATTTATTCCATGTGGCTCAGCTGGTAAAGAATCTGCCTGCAATGCAGGAGACCTGGGTTTGATCCCTGGGTTGGAAAGATCCCCTGGAGAAGGAAAAGGCTACCCACTCCAGTATTCTGGCCTGGAAAAGTCCATGGACTGTATGGTCCATGGGGTTCACAAAGCATTGGACATGACTGAGCGACTTTCACTTATTTATAAATATAAATGTATACTATTTGTGTTTTTATAAATACATGCTTAACACCTGCATATAATGACATACATAAGTAGTTAAAAATGGCACTTGCTTTCTATATCATGTGATAAAGAATTTAGAAACTGAAAATACAGTCTATAGTACCAGAATCTGTAAACTGAAGTGCATTCTAAATAGTCATAGTCAATGTTTGCTTAACATAAACAAAGTTATCTGACAGGACAAACAAATTTGTGATGTAGTGTTTCACTTAAAATTCACTAGATAATAGATAAAAGACTAAACTACTTTCTGAGCACTGAAGAACTGAGATGAATCTACTATTTCATACTATCCACCCTTCCACAAAATGACCACAAATCCAATACTGAATGTGTCAAGTCTTGAGAGATGTGCTTGAACATTCACCATGGAACCTAGAAAGTAAATTTTGAATCAGTCATTGAGCCACAGATGAAGAAGGGAGTTTTTGTTGTTGTTGTGTTTTTTCCATTTCCAGAACTGAGATATAGTTCCATTACTATATTAACCATCAGTTCGAGTTTTTAAGTCCTCAGTAGTATGATATTTCCAAAAGCATATTCCATGTAACAGATCATTGTTTTCAACAACTACATGTGTTTGCTTTGTTGATGAAGTGAAAAGTGAGTGAATCCAGTAAAACTTTATGGTAAAATAAATAAATATTATTTTACTTTTTCAAGAGTTACAGAATTTTTTTGTGTGTGTTCCAATAATGATTAAATTAGATAGTTGTTTGCATTTGCTAGTATACTGAAAGTAAAAACTGGCCTCTCAGGTAATTCTCTTGCTAAATCCAGAAGTTCTTTTCTTTGCCAGAAAAGATTGCTACAGAAACCTAAAAAGCTTATTTTTGTCCCTTCACTTATGTAAGTATAGTTATACATTAAATATTTCTAATAGTGTTGTGCGTTAAAATGGCTTTATCTCTTTTTAGTGCGTGCTAAAGTTGGAGATCCAACGAGTCCATCCTAAAGATCAGTTTTGGGTATTCATTGGAAGGACTGATGCTAAAGCTGAAACTCCAATACTTTGGCCACCTCATGCGAAGAGCTGACTCATTGGAAAAGACCCTGATGCTGGGAGGGATTGGGGGCAGGAGGAGAAGGGGACGCCAGAGGATGAGATGGCTGGATGGCATCACCAACTCGATGGGCATGAGTTTGAGTAAACTCCCGAAGTTGGTGATGGACAGGAGGGCCTGGCGTGCTGCGGTTCATAGGGGTCACAGAGTCGGACACAACTGAGCGACTTCACTTTCACTTTGCACTTTCATGCATTGGAGAAGGAAATGGCAACCAACTCCAGTGTTCCTGCCTGGAGAATCCCAGGGGCGGGGGAGCCTGATGGGCTGCTGTCTCTGGGGTCGCACAGAGTAGGACACGACTGAAGCAACTTAGCAGCAGCCCAGGTAAGTCATGTCCAACCCTCCAACCCCATCGCCTGTAACCCACCAGGCTCCTCTGTCCATGAAATTCTCCAGGCCAGAATACTGGAGTGGGTTGCTATTTCCTTCTCCACTCTATTAGTGGATCACTGTTATTGCCTTATCCACTCTTTATAGTGGATCACTGTTTTTTTTCACACAGATTATAATTCAGAATATCTACTGATATTTGTATTTTTCTTTATACATAGTACTTTGTCTTGAAAATTAATCATATATATCACATTGTAAATTATATACAAAAGAAATTGGTTAAAATTAATATTCTTTGGGAAATACAATTGTCCTAGTGAATAGTTCTTGAATCAGTAATTTATGTTACTTCCAGTACATTACATCCCAACACCACCTGGGAAGTAAAATTTTCTAGAGTGTTGGCTTTCATTTCATTCTAAATGTCTGATTGATGAAATTAAGCATGTAAACTTTTAAGAAGCTGAATTAAGAGATTCATGAATAGAATAAATATTCTTTTACTGTGTCCCTTCAGATTTGTTGCAAGATGAAGCATAAAATCTAAAATAAACATTTATAACTGTTGAATTTTGGGCTTAAAATATACCACATTGCAGAAATCCATATATATATACTCATTATATAAATTTAGAATCAGAAGAAATCTAAAAGTTCATCTAGTTATTCAAATCAAAGTATTTTATTTTACTTCTGAAGTAACTAACATATATAATGGTTATAATTCCTGCCTAAGTTGTCAAAGACAGATAGTGACTCAGTGTTTCTGACTATAAACCAATGAATTTTCCCATAAAATATATATCTAGTAGTCTTTATACAAATACCTTTTTCTTTGTAACACAGGAAGAATGTGTTGATTTTCATAACAAAAACTATTTGACAGAGTGTGAGCAATTATTGGTTTTGTAATTTTTTGGTTGTAATAGATGAGTCAAATATATTAAGATGGGGAAAATAATTATTTTAGATTTTAAAAGTATTTGAGTGGAAATGAATGGTTATTGATATGTATACATATGATAAAATAAATTACTAGAAAACTGTTCTAAATAAGAAAATGATCAGTTTCAGATTAATTTCTCTATCCTTAAAATTTAAGACAGTCATTGCATAGTATGGCAATCAGTAAGTATAGAAATTTATTAAATTGAAAATATAATGGATGCTGGAGTGAAAATCTGTCTAAAATTGGGTAACAGTGATATGTAAGGAGTGACAATTTTCTAATGTTGAGAGGTTTTCAAAAGAAGAAAAACACAGCAGAGGACTTGGTTAATTCAATTGTTCCTTATTTAAAAACATATTCTAAGATAGGTATGTATATTTACTCTGTGAAAAATCTGTTAGAATTGTAGAGATCAAAGTCACAAAACAACTGGAAACATAAACTTATGTGAGTTAGTAAATGACACAGCCTAATTTTCAAGAATGGAATGTAAATCGCAAATTGAAAAGCCACAGGCTTTAGTGAAAATGTTCTAAAAAAATTAGGACTAACTATCACTAATTAAGGTTCAAATGTCTCTTTTTGATGAACATTTATATTGGCTTTTTCAATCTTTATTTCACTTTTTTTTCCTGTTTTCTATTTGGAAAAAAATATATATATACAACTCAAAACATTTTCCTGATTCCTGTGAACTACAATCATTGATGCCAACAAAGTTCCAATAGTTCACTGCACTTAAGTGTCAATTTCAGAGATGAAGTGGTAAATGCTTAACAGTGTGGACAGACAAAGATTCTGCAATATGGTCACAAACATGTACTACAAATATGTCCCTAAAGATACCTATGGTCATGTTACTTGGTCACTAGGGAAGCAACGTGACCCAGCTTCTGGGAAAATACTATCAATAGTCCATAAGATAATGTTAATCATTACAGCTATAGAAAACTACCATGTTAAAATAATTCAAGTGGCTGTGTTTTGGCCTGAGTCTATCACACACTGAAATCAAGGCATAAATGGTCCACATTTGTACTCATTTCATCAGATGTGCAATGCATATTCAGAACAATCTTAAGCTGTAACTTGCAGAATATCTTGCTCCTCGACCACTCATTCTATCAGCTCATTGTCATGAGAGTGTGGGCTTGCTTACAAGAAAGGCCTCATGAGCCTTCCTAACAAAACAGCAAACTTGGTAGGAACAGCAAGGAGTGAATTTTTATAATTTACTGCTGCATAAGAAAGTATTAACAAAAATTAGATGCATAAACAACCATTTTATTATGTTTCACCATTTAGGAAGGTAAGAATCAGACTAGGTTTGGTAGGGTAACTTTTCTGTTCAATGTACTGTTGTTTGTGGTGTATTCGATATATTCATCATGTGGCTTGCCAGAATTGGAGGCAAGCCTAGATGATCTCATCCACAAGGTTAAAGCCTTGATAAATACAGCTATAAGTCTGGGCTCATGTGGACC
This sequence comes from Dama dama, assembly GCF_033118175.1. Taxonomy (NCBI): domain Eukaryota; kingdom Metazoa; phylum Chordata; class Mammalia; order Artiodactyla; family Cervidae; genus Dama; species Dama dama. The sequence goes on along the minus strand of NC_083705.1, from coordinate 54,507,989 downwards.
TCCCTCCCACTTCTTGTAGTCTCAGAACCTCTCCATATGATCTCTCCAACAAGGTAATTACACATCTAAGAGGAGATTTAGGACTCATATAGACTACTATGGAACCTACTAGTCCTTGTATATATAGACTAGGTCCAGAACTGAAATATTGTAAATTCATTATATTGCACAAGTCAAAACATCCACACACCAGCCATCTATGAGACAAGTCACAAAAATTGCAGGCATTTGATTTTTCACAAACACACACTCTAAAATAATCATAGTAATCAATGGCAAAACTTATACTTTGATTACTCTAGCTTGTAAAAGACACCAATAAATAAAGACAGGTTATCTTCTTAAAGGATATAATTTTATTCATAGGAAAAATCTTTTGACACCTCCTTGCTTTGGGGCAGCAGTAAAGTGATAGGACGTAAAGAGGATTCTTTATAAAGATTTCCTTTTTTTTTCCCCTCTCATATAGAAGAAGAAGAAAAAAATAAAAATTCTGTTCTATAACACTTATTTGCAGATATATCATGCAGGGCTGGATGAAACACAATCTAGAATCAAGAATACTGGAAGAAATATCAACAACTTCAATATGCAAACTGTTGTTGTTCAGTCGTTCAGTCGTGTCCAACTCTTTGCGATCCCATGGACTGCAGTATGCCAGGGTTATCTATCCTTCACTTATATCCCCATGTTTGTTCAAACTCAGGCCTATTGAGTCAATGATGCCATCCAACCATCTCATCCTCAGTTGCCCCCTTCTCTTTCTGCCTTCAATCTTTCCCAGCATCAGGATCTTCTCCAATGAATCAGCTTTCCCATCAGGTGGTCAAAGTATTAGAGCTTCAGCCTCAGCATTCCTTCCAATGAATATTCAGGGTTGATTTTCTTTAGAAATGACTGGTTTGATCTCCTTGAGTGCAAGGGACTCTCAAGAGTCTCCTCCAACACCACAGTTCGAAAGTATCAATTCAGTGCTCAACTTTTCTTTATGGTTCAACTCTCACATCTGTACATGACTACTGGAAAATCCATAGCTTTGACCATGTCCAGACATTTGTAGGCAAAATGATATCTCTGCATTTTAATACACTGTCTAGGTTTTTCATAGTTTTTCTTCCAAGGAGCAAGCATCTTTTAATTATGTGACTACAGTATAAGCCAGACATCCTGGAATGTGAAGTCAAGTGGGCCTTAGGAAGCATCACTATGAACAACTAAGTGGAGGTGATGGAATTCCAGTTGAGCTCTTTCAAATCCTAAAAGATGATGCTGTGAAAAGTGCTGCACTCAGTATGCCAGCAAATCTGGAAAACTCAGCAGTGGTACAGGACTGTAGAAGATCAGTTTTCACTCCAGTCCCAGAAAATGCAATCCCAAAGAATGCCCAAACTACTGCACAACTGCACTCATCTCACACCCTAGTAAAGTAATGCTCAAAATTCTCCAAGCCAGGCTTCAGCAATACGTGAATGTGAACTTCCAGATGTTCAAGCTGGTTTAGAAAAGGCAGAGGAGCCAGAGATCAAATTGCCAACATCTGCTAGATCACCAAAAAAGCAAGAGAGTTCCAGAAAAACATCTATTTCTGCTTTATTGACTATGCCAAAGCCTTTGACTGTGTGTGTGTGATCACAATAAACTGGAAAATTCTGAAAGAGATGGGAATACCAGACCATCTGACCTGCCTCTTGAGAAACCTGTATGCAGGTCAGGAAGCAACAGCTCAAATGGGACATGGAACAGCAGACTGGTTCCAAATAGGAAAAGGAGTACGTCAAGGCTGTATATATTGTCACCCTGCTTATGTAACTTTTATGCAGTGTACATCATGAGAAACGCTGGGCTGGAGGAAGCACAAGCTGGAATCAAGATTGCTGGGAGAAATATCAATAACCTCAGATACGCAGATGACACCACCCTTATGGCAGAAAGTGAAGAAGAACTAAAGAGCTTCTTGATGAAAGTAAAAGAGGAGAATGAGAAATCTGGGTTAAAGCCCAACATTCAGAGAACTAAGATCATGGCATCTGGTCTCATTACTTCACGGCAAATGGATGGGGAAACAGTGGAAACAGTGGCTTACTTTATCTTTTTGGGCTCCAAAATCACAGCAGATGGTGATTGCAGCCATGAAATTAGAAGATGCCTACTCCTTGGAAGGAAAGTTATGACCAACCTAGACAGCATATTAGAAAGCAGAGACATTACCTTGTTAACAAAGGTCCATCTAGTCAAGTCTATGCTTTTATCAGTAGTCATGTATGGATGTGAGAGTTGGACTATAAAGAAGGCTGAGTGCCAAAGAATTGATGCTTTTGAACTGTGGTGTTGGAGAAGACTCTTGAGAGTCCCTTGGACTGCAAGGAGATCCAACCAGTCCATCCTAAAGGAGATCAGTCCTGAGTGTTAATTGGAAGGACTGATATTGAAGTTGAAACTCCAAAACTCTGGCTACCTGATGGAAAGAGCTGACTTATTGGAAAAGACCCTGATGCTGGAAAGATTGAGGGCAGGTCAAGAAGGGGACAACAGAGGATGAGATGGTTGTATGGCATCACCAACTCAATGGACATGAGTTTGGGTAAACTCTGGGTGTTGGTGATGGACAGGGAGGCCTGGCGTGCTGCAGTTCATGGGGTCACAAAGAGTTTGACACGACTGAGCGACTGAACTGAACTGAACTGAATAACCATTTGCAGTGAGATTGGAGCAGAAGAAAATATAGTCTCTCACTGTTTCCATTTTTTCCGTATCTATTTGCCATGAAGTGATGAAACTGGATGCTATGATCTTTGCATTTTGAATGTTGAGTTTTAAGACAGTTTTTCACTCTCCTCTTACACCTTCATCAGGAGGCTGTTTAGTTCCTCTTCACATTCTCCCATTAGGGTGATATCATTACATATTGAGGCTATTGATATTTCTCCCAGCATTCCTGAGTCCAGATTATGAGTCATCCAGCCAGCATATCACCTGATGTACTTGCCATAGAAGTTAAATAAGCAAGGTGATAATTAATAGTCTTGATGCTTTCCTTTCCCAATTTGGAACCAGTCTGTTTTTCCATGTCAGGTTCTAACTGTTGCTTCCTGACTTGCATACAGGTTTCTCAGGAAGCAGATAAGGTGGTCTGGTATTCCCATCTCTTCAAGAATATTCCACAGATTGTTGTGATCCACACAGTCAAAGGCTTAAGCTTAGTGAATGAGGTAGAAGTAGGTGTTTTTCTTAAATTCTCTTGCTTTTTCTATGATCCAACGGATGTTGGCAATTTGATCTCTGGTTCCTCTGCCTCTTCTAAATCCAGGTTGTACATCTAGAATTTTTGGTTCACATACTGTTGAAAATCCTAGCTTACAGGATTTTCAGCTTTCTTGCTGGCATGTGAAATGAGTACAATTGTGTGACAGTTTGAACATTCTTTTACATTGTCCTTCTTTGGGATGGCTTCCCTGGTGACTCAGACAGTAAAGAATATGCCTGCAATGTGGGAGACCTTGGTTTGACCCCTGGATTGGGAAGATACCCTGGAGAAGGGAATGGTGACCCACTCCAGTATTCTAGCCTGAAGAATTCCATGGACAGTGGAGTCTGGTGGGCTACAGTCCATGGAGTCGCAAAGAGTCAGACATGACTGAATGACTTTCACATTCACATTCTTTATGACTGGAAAGAAAATTAACCTTTTCCTGTCACTGACTTCAGCCATGAAATTATTTTTCTCTTTTAATCTCTTGATATAATGGATTGTATTAATTGATTTTCAAATGTTATATTTGGCATAAATTCCACTTGGCATGTTGTATAATTCTTTTTACACAATGTTGAATTTTACGTGCTAATATTTTGATGAGGATATCTACATCTATGTTCATGAGAAATATTGGTCTATAATTTTCTTTTCCTATAATGTCTTAAACTGATCTTTGTGTTAGTATAAGGCAGACTTCACAGAATGTTAACAAGTATTTCTTCTGCTTCTATCTCTTTAATAAATTTTAGATGGCTGGTATAATTTCTTCATTAAATATCTGATAGAATTCCCCATTGATTTCATCTGGTCTTCACTGTTCAGTTTTAGAAAATCAGTAATTGTTTTCAGGACAGAGTACTAACTCCAAGTTCCTTACATGCTTGACCAGAATACAAAAGTCAAAGACTTATATTCTAAATCATGAAAACTATGACAAATCATTCCTCATCCTGTCACTATATATAATTCAATATTAGACACTTAGCAATTATTTTCCTGTCAAATAAATTGATCATCCAACTTTTGCAACCCCATGGATGGACTATAGCCTATCTGGATCCTCTGTCCATGGCATTTTCCAGTCAAGAGTAATGGAGTGGGCTGCCATATCCTTCTCTAGAGGATCTTCCCGACCCAGGGATCAAACCCAGTTCTCCTGCATCGCAGGCAGATGCTTGGCTTACTGTCTGAGCTACCAGGGAAGCCTAACTGTGTATAAACTTTCCTCTCAATGTTTCTTTTTGATTAGATTAGTATCTCAAAAATACATGTAATCCATATTCTTTTAATTTATTAATTTATTTATTTATTTTACCTTTCAATATTGTATTGGTTTTGCCATACATTGACTTGAATCCACCATGGGTGTACATGTGTTCCCCATCCTGAACCCGCCTCCCACCTTCCTCCCCATCCCATCCCTCCGGGTCATCCCAGTGCACCAGCCCTGAGCACCCTGTATCATGTATCGAACCTGGATTGGTGATTCATTTCATGTATGATAATTTACATGTTTCAATGCCATTCTCTCATATAGTAAAATAAAATTTGGAACACTGGCTTCTAAATTAGGCTCTTAAAAAAAAGCTATATGTATAATACCTTATCAATATCTACTTTAACATGATAATAAACAGATAAAATTATGATACTACATAGGTGTGTGTGTGTGTGTGTGTATATATATATATAATTGAATATAGGTATATATATACAACTGTATGCATATATATGTGTATATATATATATATATTTTTTTTTTTAATGCATGATTCCTATGACAGTTACAATGAATTATTCTGAAAACCCCTTGGATTGGATTTCTCTGACTTTAAAATCATTCTCTAGTTAACTATTTTAAGACTTTCAAGCTAATCTCTCATAATACTTTTGCATATAGCCTCTTGTGTTTCTGATTTAAAAAATGAATTTCATGGCATATAAACATTAGATTAATTTTGACCTTTAAGAAATACATTTTATTTGTTATGAATATTATATAGACTATTAAACCCCAAAAGACATGAGTATTAAAAGAGTTCCTTACAGGGTTACTTGGAAACAATGATTTTATGCAATTTGTACTCAACTGGGAAAAGCTTGAGAAGTCAAATTGCTCTCTCCAGAGTCTTTTTTCTCTTCAACAGATAATAAATCCCACAAGTTTTTAGAAATTCCCTTTGTTATTATTTCTATTTTCTCTTATCCTGCTGCCCCAGGAGTCTAGAATTGCTAGGGAGAATATTTCAAGTACTAAAACACATTTTGTATAACACCACAAAACTTATCTTGTAGAAAACACTATGTATGTATGGTGTGTATGTGTGACATACACATATATTTCATATACAATCAATGTAAGAAACAGTCATTATCCTTATATGTTTATATTACATATTTTAAAGAACTAGCAGATTTTTAAAGCAAATATCAAGCTGTATAATAAGCCAATAAAATCAGCATAGATAGTTTTCTTAAGTGAAAGTACTTATTTCTTGTATTCCTAACACTATCTCAGTTAACATGTGAATATTTAAAACTTATTCTTTGTATGTGACAGTGTAGAATTTTCTTTGCAAAATGCCATTTAATTATATAAATTATTCTTGGGATGTGCACTCACTTTGTATACATTTGTATCATTTTTTAATATGAAGTGAAATCATTCAGTCATGTCTGACTCTTTGAGACCCCATGGACTATAGCCTACCAGGCTCCTCCATCCATGGAATTCTTCAGGCAAGAGTACTGGAGTGGTTGCCATTTCCTTCGCCAGGGGATCTTCCTGACCCAGGAATGGAACCAGGGTCTGCCACATTGCAGGCAGACACTTTACCATCTGAGCCACCAGGGAAGCCATTTTCATGAGTATAACACTTTGACATACTGCCAGCTGAAATGACAGTTAAAATGAAGATGATTTACCTTTGCAAACACAGACTGAGTATAATTGAGACAGTAGAAAGAAACAGAATGATAATTGATAATAATGTGAGAAAACATCTAGTGAAATTATTCTTGTCATTGCTGAAGCATAGGCTGCCATGGTTGCAGATACAGGGTTAAAAATGAGTCAAAACTTGTTTTTGTTTTGTTTGGTGGAGGAGACCTTAAATAACAGATAATATATGTCAGCAAATGCAGATACTCTGCTCTGAGAGTCAAGTATGTTAAGGAACAAGGATCATCAGAAAAACCAAGAAGTTATCGTTTGAGAGAATAGTTTTACAATTCTTTCAAGAGAATATTCCAAAACAGACACACAAATATGTTGATTTAACTAATCAAAGTGTTTGTATTTAAACATTAGTTAAATTTAAAACTTCAGGCAAGGTCAATTTTTGTTTTAAAAAGATACTTACAGAATCATTTCAATGTTTTGAAACTCCTTTTCTTCTCAGTTTCATAGTGCCCATTATTTTAATCCATCATAACTTTCATGATGCCATAGGTTGTTTCATTACCATTGTTTTCCTAGAACAAACTGTAATCTCTTTAATGGCCAGGGTCATGTTTTGCATGATAATTGCTATTCTAGGGGGGTTAATTGCTATTCTAGGGCAGTATGTAAGAAATAATTTAAAAGATTAAATGGAGGAGTGACCAGCTGAACGAATGAATATTTTAGACTGCTCTCACATTCAAATATATTTTTTATTCAAAGTATTTTACCAAATACAGATATCTAAAGCAACAGCCAGGTAGGTGATTGGGTAATATTCCAATACAATTTGCAAGAAGCACAGTTAAAGCACAAAGTTGTATCTGAGGGTCAATACTGAATAAATACAGAAGAATGACAAATATATGCCATCCAACTGTACATTCATATAAAGCAGAAATATCTTTTAAATGACAAATATTGGCTGAAGCATCAACATGCTTAAGGTGAAAGAAGAATAAATTTGTATGGATAGGGGACTGATGCCATCATCAAGACAGAAACACTACATTGCTCTTTCACAAAATTAGGATAATTCTGTTTTCTCCATTCAAAAAAGCAATTGTGTTTTAAAAATAGATATTCTATATGAGATAGATATAAAAGTTTCTTACAGTCATCTTATAAAAAGTTTTTTAAAAAGTATATGTCATCTACGTAGTTGGCCAAGTGAGGCTTTCACTAATAAGAAATTTCCAGAGGCATAGCTGGTAGCACAGTTCCCTGATGGCTTCTTTCTGGGATGGACTAGCCTCAGGAGTTTGATACCTTACTTCTCTGGTTGCCAAGTGAAAAAGAGATGCTAAACACCTGATCCAAGTTATGCCGATCCCTGTGTTTGTAGGGCACAACTTGGGTTTGAGGGTTAAGGATGTTTGCATACTCATTTTATGCATGTGTAATGTACATATTTCATTACACAAAATTATTATTAATACATATTTCCAAACAAAGACCATCACAAAAAGCATTGGTTTAGCTTAAATCATTAACATAAAGGTGAGTTTTTTCCTTTGATTTTTGCTACATGTATAGATTTCAAATGTTTAAAAACTACAGGAAATTTTTTAGGCCTTCTAAGAAGTCATAAAAAGAATATATATAATTAAAAACCTAAAAATTCTATAAACACTAAAACCTATCCTCAATATCATAGCACAGAAAAAATTAATTATATTTTATTAATATAGTGTGAATATTAAACCTGGTGCTTAGAATGTAGCATCTGAGCTATCACTATCACAAGTAGTTAGTAGAGGTAATAGTCACAATAGTCATAGGAATACTATTAAAAATGTTATCTCAATGTTGTGATACATACTTATAATATTAGAGACAGTTTAAAAGCACTTGCAATTTTATTTTATATAACAGAGCATATACTACTGGTTAATGCAGATTGAAAATGATTTCCACACCAAGTAGCTAAATGGAAAATACATTGGATTTTTTTCAGTGGGGTAATCACACCAAAATATCAATATAAAGACACATTTTAATATTTCTCTAGGTTCCCATATTACTTAAAATACCTAGAAATCGACAGAGTACTACTGAGTGTGCTTACATGCCCAATGGCGTTCGACTCTGTGTGACCCCACGGACTGCAGCCTGCCCGGCTCCTCTGTCTATGAGATACTGCAGGCAAGAGTACTGGAAAGGGTAGCCATTCCTCCTCCAGAGGGGACTGAACCTGAGTCTCCTGCATCTCCTGAACTGGCAGGGGAATTCTTTACCACTGAGTCACCTGGGAAGCCCCTACTACTGACTGTAGAAGGATGAAAATTAAATAAGTACTGCAGTAAATATCTACAGTAATAAAGATGTATTTGTAATGCTAAATGCCATATTTTAATTGAAAAGCAATTCAGCCTGAATATTTTGAAATTTCACACTGTTAACCTGGAATGGTATGTTTTACATTCTTGCAGACAATGGCTTAATATCTTTCACGTAAGTCAAAATATAACATATATTAAACATTAAGTGGGTAAAGGAGGATACAAAACCCAATAATGTGGTAGAATTAACTACAATGATAATGAACACAAAACACAGATAAAGATAAAAAGCTGCATGATTTACTGCAACTAAGAAACATTAATTAATTGCCTGGATAAAGAAATGACCAAGCATATATATATAACATGATATATGTACACATACAAACACATATGCACACACATATAAAGGAATTTAGAAAGCTCTAATGGTGAAGAAAATGTATCAAATAAAATTAAATAGAAATTTCATCATAGGCCAAAATCTTTTATATATAAAAAAAAAAGTCTACTGCACTGAAGTAACCCAAAATGTGTTCAGATGAAGTAACATGATTATTTTGGGTGGTAGATGATTTTTTCTTTATATTTTCTATGTTAATCTATGTTTTATAGATTATTTTATAATCTATTTATAAATCTATTAAAAATCTATAATCTAGTTATAGTCTATGTTTTATAGATCTATGTTAATCATATGTTTTATAATAATAATTTCTAACAAAAATTCAGTATTTACAAAGAATCAACCTCCAATATTTGTCATTACAAATTAATATAATTAACCCTCAAAATTATATAGCATTTAAACTCTAATATTATTTTAATTGTTAAATATGTTGATGAATATAATTTAAAAAAATAGAAAAAATTATATATTTTAGAAAGCATATAACATCCTTTGCCCATAAAATGAATAAAATGATTATGATTAAAATTTTGTAAGAAAATACATATTTTTTCATTTTAGACATCAACTTTTCTGACTTTTTATATCAAGAGTGAAACAAATGACATTAATATACTGTCATAGCTAAATTTAGTTTCAGGTATAAGTGAGAAAGAAAGAAAATTTAATACAAGAGAATTTGATTTGTACAAACCATCCATCATATTGTCACACTGTAGGCAAAAGTTCTATAATAATCTCATCATTTAGAAAATAACCTCCATATAGTATATATGCCTTAACATGTGCAGGTATATCTACTAGCACAAAATATAATATTTAAAATTAACCCCTTTTAAAGAATATTTTAGTGGCACGAACATCATCTTCTTTCTTTGTATTTTTGGAACTAAAAATTCTTACCAATGGGCTACTTGGTTGTAGTACATGAGAAACAAACCCAATGAGAACTGAAACCATAGAGATTTGTTCAGTTTATGGAATATATTAGCATGACCTGTCTATTTGCTGTCTTTATTAACATTGCTTTATTATTGCAGGAAATGTTACATAGAACAATAGATGTAACAATAACTGCAAATTTAGCTATTCAAATAGCACAAATTGTACAGCTCGGAATTAAAGGTAAAGTATTGGCTAATTTTCTCACATTCTGTAGGCCAGAATTCTTGGCCAGGCTGGCTTTACTGGATTTCTGGATTAGGGTATCACAAGGTTGAAATAAAAATCTTCGGTTGAGGCTTTTCTAAGGAAACTTTGGGGAAGAGTCTGATTATGATTTCATTCATGCTGTTAACAGAATTTTGTTTCTTGCAGTTGCAGGATTAAAGTCACCATTTCCCTTATGGCTGTCAGTTGGGTGTGGCTTTCAGCTTCTAAACCAATGTGTTCCCTGTTCTGGGTCCCCTTCCATCTCAAGCCAGAAGTAGTATTTTGAATTCTTTGAGCATTTCAAATCTCTCTTACCTTCATTTATACCACAAATTTAAGAAACTCTTCTTCTAAATGGATCATATTATTACATTTGGCTGACCTGGAGAATCTCTCCTTTGATTAACTCAAAATTAACTGGTTAGTAAACTTAATTATATGTGCCAAATCCCAATGCCATTAATATAAGATAATCATGGGGGTCATATTTCATCACATTCATAGTTACAGGGATTCTTCTGGGAAACTTTATGGAGGCATTTTGGAATTCTACTAGTCATAAATAAAGCTTTAAATAATTTTAGTTTCCTTTAGAAACTTCAAGAAAACCTAATATCCAAAATGGCTCAATAATGATAGCAGAGAAGTGGGACCTGAGGTATTTCCTGAGAGCATCTTCATGGAAACTACTTACTCCAATATGGTGGAGAAAGAAGTATAGACAACTATTTCCCTTTTATAAGAACAAAAAAAATGAGACTTAATGAGCCATGTTTGCATCAGGAGAAGGAAAAGACATCCCTCCCAGGGTATATAGAATTCTGCGGCTCCATAACTGGTACCAGCAATAGCCAGCATCACACCTGGTAGAGAAGCAAGGCAGGCGGCACCAACAGTAGCAAGAAAATAGAAATCTGCCAGCCAGATAGGTCAAAGTGAATTAAACCAATCAAGTGATGACTCAACAAGGGATTCTTCTGAGCATGCTCTATTGTACCAAAGCTGAGTACACAATGCAAAGAAATAGAGGAAAACAATAGAATGGGAAAGACAAGATATCTCCTCAAGAAAATTAGACATACCAAGGGAATATTTCATGCAAAGATGGGCTAAATAAAGGCAGAACAGTATGGACTAACAGAAGCAGAAGACATTTAGAAGAGGTGGCAAGAAACCACAGAAGACCTAACCATAATGGTGTCATCACTCACCTAGAGTCAGATATCCTGAAGTGTAAAGTCAAATGGGACTTAAGAAGCATTACTATGAACAAAGCTAATGGAAGTAATGGAATTCCAGCTGAGACATTTCAAATCCTAAAACATAATGCTGTTATTAAAGTACTGCACTCAATATGCCAGAAAATTTGGGAAACTCAGAGTGGCCAGGGGACAGGAAATGGTCAGTTTTCCAATACCAAAGAAGAGCAATGCTAAACAATGTTTATACTACCGCACAACTGCACTTATTTCAAATGACAGCAAGGTAATGTTCAAAATCCTTCAAGCTAGGCTTTAACAGCATGTGAACCAAGAACTTCCAGATGTACAAGCTGGATCTAGAAAATACAGAGGAATCAAAGATCAAATTGCCAACATGTGTTGGAATATAGAAAAACTAAAGGAATTCCAGAAAAAAACTACTTTTGCTTCACTGATTACACTAAAACTGTTGACTATATGGATCACAACAAACTGTGGAAAATTATTAAAGATATGGGAATACCAGCCCACCTTACCTACCTCCTGAGAAACCTGTATGCAGGTCAAGAAGCTACAGTTAGAACTGGACGTGGAAAAATGGACTTATTCAAAATTGGGAAAAGAGTGTGTCAAGCCTGTATACTGTCACCCTGCTTATTTAACTTATATGTAGAGTGTATCATGTGAAATGCTGGGCTATATGAAGCTGGAATCAAGATTACCAGGAGAAATATCAATAACCTCAAATATGAAGATTATACCACCCTAATGGAAGAAAGCTAAGAGAAACTAAAGAGCCTCTTGATGAAGGTGCAAGAGGAGAGTGAAAAAACTGGCTTTAAACTCAAGATTCAAAAAACTAAGATCATGACATCCGGTCCCATCTCTTCATGAGAAATAGATGAGGAAACAATGGAAACAGTGACAGACTTTATTTTCTTGGGCTCCAAAAACACTGCAGATGGAGACTGCAGCCATGAAATTAAAAGACACTTGCTCCTTGGAAGCAAAGCTATGACAAACATAGATAGCTTATTAAAAAACAGAGACATGACTGCCGACAGAGGTCCGTATAAAGTTATGGTTTTTCCAGTAGTCATGTATGGATGTGAGATTGGACCATAAAGGAGGCTGAGAGAAGAAGTGACGCTTTTGAACACTTTTGAACTATGGTGCTGGAAACAATTTTTTTTTCTTTATTTTTATTAGTTGGAGGCTAATTACTTTACAGTTTTGTATTGGTTTTTGCCATACATTGACATGAATCAGCCATGGATTTAGAACACTTTCTAACACCATACACAAAAATAAACTCAAAATGGATTAAAGATCTAAATGTAAGACCAGAAACTATAAAACTCCTAGAGGAGAACATAGGCAAAACACTCACCGACATAAATCACAGCAAGATCTTCTATGAGCCACCTCTCAGAATACTGGAAATAAAAGCAAAAATAAACAAATGGGACCTAATGAAACTTAAAAGCTTTTGCAAAACAAAGGAAACTATAAGCAAGGTGAAAATACAGCCTTCAGAATGGGAGAAAATAATAGCAAATGAAGCAACAGACAAAAGATTAATCTCAAAAATATATAAGCAACTCCTGAAGCTCAATTCCAGAAAAATAAATGACCCAATCAAAAAATGGGCCAAAGATCTAAACAGACATTTCTCCAAAGAAGACATACAGATGGCCAACAAACACATGAAAAGATGCTCAACATCACTCATTATCAGAGAAATGCAAATCAAAACCACAATGAGGTACCATTACACGCCAGTCAGGATGGCTGCTATCCAAAAGTCTACAAGCAATAAATGCTGGAGAGGGTGTGGAAAAAAGGGAACCCTTTTACACTGTTGATGGGAATGCAAACTAGAACAGTGTGGAGATTCTTTAAAAAACTGGAAATAGACCTGCCATATGACCCAGCAATCCCATTCCTGGGCATACACACCGAGGAAACCAGAACTGAAACACATGTACCCCAATGTTCATCGCAGCACTGTTTATAATAGCCAGGACATGGAAGCAACCTAGATGCCCATCAGCAGATGAATGGATAAGAAAGCTATGGTACATATAAACAACGGAATATTACTCAGCCATTAAAAAGAATACATTTGAATCAGTTCTAATGAGATGGATGAAACTGGAGCCCATTATACAGAGTGAAGTAAGCCAGAAAGATAAATACCAATACAGTATACTAACACATATATATGGAATTTAGAAAGATGGTAATGATAACCCTATATGCAAGATAGAAAATGGAGATGATTCTTGAGGGTCCCTTGGACTACAAGGAGGTCAAACCAGTCAGTCCTAAAGGAAATTAGTCCTGAATATTCATCGGAAGGACAGATGCCAAAGCTGAATCTCCAATATTTTGGCCATCTGATCAGAAGACCCATCTCACTGGAAAAAAAACCTGATGCTGGGAAAGACTGAGGGCAGGAGTAGAAGGTGGCAACAGAGGATGAGACAGTTGAACAGCATCATCATTTCAATGGACGTTGAGTTTAAGCAAAAACGGAGAGTCTGGCGTGCTATAGCCCATGAGGTGGCAAAGAGTCAGACACGACTGAGTGACTGAACAACAAAAAGTAACTAGAAAGAACAAATGAAGTGGTAAGAAATATGGTAGTTTGTTTACATCTTCCAAAGTGACCAGACTATTAAATGAATAATGATTAGGATATTAATCAAATCACTATATTTAACTAAGTATACCAAACTGGAATACTTTTTCCCTTAGCCAGATTAAGTAATTAAAAGTGAATATAAGTTTACTTATAGAAATGACCCCCTTCCTCTTTTCTAACATATGAATTTTAGAGTATAAATTAGATTCCACTTTGGTTTCCAAAGATATGATAAACACATAAAAGGAAGAAAATATCTTTTAAACTGTAGTTTTGGTGAACACTAAGTGCCCTTCTATAACCCGTCTTGACATCCTTTACAGAGCTGTGCTGCTGCTGCTGCTGCTAAGTCGTTTCAGTCGTGTCCGACTCTGTGCGACCCCATAGAGGGAAGCCCACCAGGCTTCCCCATCCCTGGGATTCTCCAGGCAAGAACACTGGAGTGGGTTGCCATTTCCTTTTCCAATGCATGAAAGTGAAAAGTGAAAGGGAAGTTGCTCAGTCATGTCTGACTCTTCGCGACCCCATGGACTGCAGCTCACCAAGCTCCTCCGTACATGGGATTTTCCAGGCAAGAGTACTGGAGTGGGTGCCATTGCCTTCTCCAACAGAGCGGTGAGATGCACAACTTCTGTCCTCTGAAATTTAGAGAGTACAGGAAAATCCCGGACAAGTGTTCCTTGATGAGCAAATACATAAATATATTATCCTTGATATCAGCCACTTCCTGTTTACGTGTGTGTTGTGTGTGTGTGAGAGAGAGAGAGAGAGATGTTTATAATTTCTGAAGAACTGAGGGACAGAAGTCAAAATATCTCCTATTTAGTTGTTCAGTTTAAAATGTCATGAAATTGTCATCCTTATCACCTGTGAGGAAGGAAAAGGGTTGTAGGTAGTGAGGTTACTGATTTACACTTAAAGGGAAGAAATGTTCAGTGAGAAAAGATGCTCTTACAACCTTGGTCACTGCAGAAATGCAAGCAAATAGACATATTACAGTTAATTTATCTTTCCTCCACAGGACAGATCAATCTACAGGAAAAAATATACCTCAGTTATTTATCTCTTGCGGAGACATAGCCTCAAAATCTCTTTATAAGACAATGAATTCATATAGTGACAGTTTTTTCAAAAGTCCTATATTACCTAAAGGCCAAAGCAAACGGGGAATATATTTCAATGTATCACTATATACTATATATATATACACATATACATATACATATACATATATATATATCACTTTATTTTTGAATCCTTTTTATTCTTCCCATCTCTTTTCTTTAAAAAGCAATACTTTACTTTTTTCTATTGGCTTTATTGCATTATTCTAACCAAAGCACCGTTAAGAGTAGGTGAAGCTTTTGTAAAATTGATGACCTCACTATTATCTATAGCTATACCCCATTCTCCCTCTGACCTCACCAGAATACATGGTACTAAAAGTTCCACTCAGTTATGTTAAAAAAAAAAAAAGAGTCTGAAGTCAGGCAGGTTGATTCCTCCAGTTCCATTCTTCTTTCTCAACATTACTTTGGCTATTCGAGGTTTTTTGTATTTCCATACAAATTGTGAAATTCTTTGGTCTAGTTCTGTGAAAAATACCGTTGGTAGCTTGATAGGGATTGCATTGAATCTATAGATTGCTTTGGGTAGAATAGTCATTTTGACAATATTGATTCTTCCAATCCATGAACACGGTATGTTTCTCCATCTGTTTGTGTCCTCTTTGATTTCTTTCATCAGTGTTTTATAGTTTTCTATGTATAGGTCTTTTGTTTCTTTAGGTAGATATACTCCTAAGTATTTTATTCTTTTTGTTGCAATGGTGAATGGTATTGTTTCCTTAATTTCTCTTTCTGTTTTTTCATTGTTAGTATATAGGAATGCAAGGGATTTCTGTGTGTTAATTTTATATCCTGCAACTTTACTATATTCATTGATTAGCTCTAGTAATTTTCTGGTAGAGTCTTTAGGGTTTTATATGTAGAGGATCATGTCATCTGCAAATGGACACCTTATCTTTGACAAAGGAGGCAAGGATATACAATGGAAAAAAGACAACCTCTTTAACAAGTGGTGCTGGGAAAACTGGTCAACCACATGTAAAAGAATGAAACTAGAACACTTTCTAACACCATACACAAAAATAAACTCAAAATGGATTAAAGATCTAAATGTAAGACCAGAAACTATAAAACTCCTAGAGGAGAACATAGGCAAAACACTCTCCGACATAAATCAAAGCAAGATCCTCTATGACCCACCTCCCAGAATATTGGAAATAAAAGCAAAACTAAACAAATGGGACCTAATGAAACTTAAAAGCTTTTGCACTACAAAGGAAACTATAAGTAAGGTGAAAAGACAGCCCTCAGATTGGGAGAAAATAATAGCAAATGAAGAAACAGACAAAGGATTAATCTCAAAAATATACAAGCAACTCCTGAAGCTCAATTCCAGAAAAATAAATGACCCAATCAAAAAATGGGCCAAAGAACTAAACAGACATTTCTCCAAAGAAGACATACAGATGGCTAACAAACACATGAAAAGATGCTCAACATCACTCATTATTAGAGAAATGCAAATCAAAACCACAATGAGGTACCATTACACGCCAGTCAGGATGGCTGCTATCCAAAAGTCTACAAGCAATAAATGCTGGAGAGGGTGTGGAGAAAAGGGAACCCTCTTACACTGTTGGTGGGAATGCAAACTAGTACAGCCGCTATGGAAAACAGTGTGGAGATTTCTTAAAAAACTGGAAATAGAACTGCCATATGACCCAGCAATCCCACTTCTGGGCATACACACTGAGGAAACCAGACCTGAAAGAGACACGTGCACCCCAATATTCATCGCAGCACTGTTTGTAATAGCCAGGACATGGAAGCAACCTAGATGCCCATCAGCAGATGAATGGATAAGGAAGCTGTGGTACATATACACCATGGAATATTACTCAGCCATTAAAAAGAATTCATTTGAACCAGTCCTAATGAGATGGATGAAGCTGGAGCCCCTTATACAGAGTGAAGTAAGCCAGAAAGATAAAGAACATTACAGCATACTGACACATGTATATGGAATTTAGAAAGATGGTAACGATAACCCTATATGCAAAACAGAAAAAGAGACACAGAAATACAGAACAGACTTTTGAACTCTGTGGGAGAATGTGAGGGTGGGATATTTCAAAAGAACAGCATGTATACTATCTATGGTGAAACAGATCACCAGCCCAGGTGGGATGCATGAGACAAGTGCTCGGGCCTGGTGCACTGGGAAGACCCAGAGGAATCGGGTGGAGAGGGAGGTGGGAGCAGGGATTGGGATCGGGAATACGTGTAAATCCATGGCTGATTCATATCAATGTATGACAAAACCCACTGAAATGTTGTGAAGTAATTAGCCTCCAACTAATAAAAAAAAAAAGAAAAGAAAAAGAAAAAAAATTATAACAAACTAAGATATTTAATCATCATAATAGTTTACACTTACAGTGTTTCATGTTTCTTACACTACCACAATACTATCAGAATGATTTAGAATTTATGTTTCTAAGGGCCTGGGGAACAAATATGAATTTAAAATCCCTCACTCAAAACAGTTCAAATCTTAATGTGTAAGAAGTAGGGAAGAGGCGAGTATCCACAGGATACCTGTATATCACAAAGACTCATGGGAGTCTGGAAGAAGTTTTACCATCTCAGTTTGGCTCCCTGATTCAGAACATCTCAAGCCTTGATTCAGCTTAAAACTAAATTCTAAAGAAAGACCAGGGGCTTTAAAAGTAGAAAGACAGACAAATCTCAAAAAAGAGTGTGGAAAGCAAGAAATAGCATGTTTTAAAAAGTTTGTTCCTGTTGGATAAAAGTAACAGTAGGAAGGATGTGAAATGAAGCTGAAGATAGAGGAGTAGAATAAATCATAGATTACCTTCTATGTCACAATATAAAGATTAACACAATATTATTTCAAAAGTGACTAAGAGCTTCACAGAAGACTTCCAAGTAAGAAGCAATATAATCATATTTGTGTGTTTGCTCTCAGTCATGTTGTACTCTTTGTGACCCCACAGACTGTAGCCTGCCAGTCTTCTCTGTTCATGGTTTTCCAGACAAGAATAGTGGACTCATTGCCATTTTCTACACCAGGTGATTTTCCTGACCCAGGGATCAAATCCAAGTCTACTGCATCTCGTGTTTTGGCAGGCAGATATTTTACCACTATGCCACCTGGAAAGATAATAACCTATTCACATTTTGCAGATACACAGAAGAAATATAGCATGGATGGTGATTAAATTACTTTGGTTTTGAAACCAGATTGTTTCTGTTTAAATACTGTGCTACATGTTACTCACATGTACCTGGGTAACTAAGTTAGAATCTAAATGTCTCAATTTCATAACTCTAATATATAATTGTCATATGAATTAAATAGAGCCATGCCATGTTCAGTTTCTCAGTCATGTCTGACTCTTTCCGACCCCATGGACGGAAACACGACAGGCCTCCCTGTCTATCACCAACTCCTAGAGTTTACCCAAACTCATGTTCATTGAGTCGGTGATGACATTCAACCACCTCATCCTCTGTCGCTCCCTTCTCCTCCTGCCTTCAATCTCTCCGAACATCAGGGTGTTTTCAAATTAGTCAGCTCTTCACATCAGGTGGCCAAAGTATTGGAGTTTCAGCTACAAAGTCAGTCCTTCCAATGATCACCCAAGACTGATTTCCTTTGGGATGGACTGGTTGGATCTCCTTGCAGTCCAAGGGACTCTCAAGAGTCTTCTACAACACCACAGTTCAAAAGCATCACTCTTCGGCACTCAGCTGTCTTTGTAGTCCAAATCTCACATCCATACATGACCACTGGAAAAACCATAGCCTTGACCAGATGGACCTTTGTTGGCAAACTAATGTCTGTGCTTTTGAATATGCTATCTAGGTTGGTCATAGCTTTCCTTTCAAGGAGTAAGTGTCTTTTAATTTCATGGCTGTAATCACCATCTGCAGTGATTTTGGAGACCAGAAAAATAAAGTCAGCCACTGTTTCCACTGTTTGCCATGAAGAGATGGGACTGAATACTGTGATCTTAGTTTTCTGAATGTTGAGCTTCAAGCCAACTTTTTCACTCTCCTCTTTCACCTTCACCAAAAGGCTCTTTAGTTTTTCTTCACATTCTGCCATAAGTGCGGTGTCATCTGCATATCTGACATTATTGATATTTCATCTGGCAATCTTGATTCCAGTTTGTGCTTCTTCCAGCCCAGCGTTTCTCATGATGTACTCTGTATTTAAGTTAAATATGCAGGGTGACAATATACAGCCTTGACGTATTCCTTTTCCTATTTGGAACCAGTCTGTTTTTCCATGTCTGGTTCTAACTGTTGCTTCATGACCTGCATACAGATTTCTCAAGAGGTAGGTCAGGTGGTCTGATATTCCCATCTCTTTCAGAATTTTCCATAGTTTATTGTGATCCACACAGTCAAAGGCTTTGGCATAGTCAACAAAGAAGAAATAGATGTGTTTCTGGAACTCTATTGCATTTTCGATGATCCAGCGGATGTTGGCAATTTGATCTCTGGCTCCTCTGCCTTTTGTAAAATAAGCTTAAACATCTGGAAGTTCACGCTTCACATATTGATGAAGCCTGGCTTGGAGAATTTTGAGCATTACTTTGCTAGCGTGTGAGATGACTGCAATTGTGTGGTAGTTTGAGCATTCTTTGGGATTGCATTTTCTGGGACTGGAATGAAAACTGATCTTCTACAGTCCTGTGGCCACTGCTGAGTTTTCCAGATTTGCTGGCATACTGAGTGCAGCACTTTCACAGCATCACCTTTTTGGATTTGAAGTAGCTCAACTGGAATTCCATCACCCCCACTAGCTTTCTTTGTAAAGATGTTTCCTAAGGCCCACTTGATTTCACATTCCAGGATGTCTGGCTCTAGGTGAGTGATCACACCATCATGATTATCTGGGTCATGAAGATCTTTTATGTACAGTTCTTCTGTGTATTCTTGCTACCTCTTCTTAATATCTTCTGCTTCTGTTAGTTCCATACCATTTCTGTTCTTTATTGAACCCATCCTTGCATGAAATGTTACCTTGGTATCTCTAACTTTCCTGAAGATATCTCCAGTCTTTCCCATTCTATTGTTTTCCTCTATTTCTTTGCACTGATCACTGGGGAAGGCTTTCTTATCTTTCCTTGCTATTCTTTGGAACTCTGCATTCAAATGGGTATATCTTTCCTTTTCTCCTTTGTTTTTCACTTCTCTTCTTTTCATAGCTATTTGTAAGGCCTCCTCAGACAGCCATTCTGGTTTTTTGCATTTCTTTTTCTTGGGGATGGTCTTACTCCCTGTCTTCTGTGCAACATCACAAACCTCTGTCCATAGTTCATCAGGCACTTGACCAGATCTAGTCTCTTAAATCTACTTCTCACTTTCACTGTATAATCCTAAGAGATTTGATTTAGGTCATTCCTCAATTATCTAGTGGTTTTTCCCTACTTTCTTCAATTTAAGTCTGAATTTGGCAATAAGGAGTTCATGATCTGAGCCACAGTCACCTCCCAGTCTTGTTTTTGCTGACTGTATAGAGCTTCATCTTTGGCTGCAAAAAATATAATCAATGTGATTTCGGTATTGACCATCTGGTGATGCCCATGCGTAGAGTCTTCTCTTGTGTTGCTGGAAGAGGATATTTGCTATGGGCAGTACGTTGTCTTGGGAAAACTCTATTAGCCTTTGCCCTATTTTATTCTGCACTCCAAAGCAAAAGTTGCCTGTTACTCCAAGTGTTTCTTGACTTCCTACTTTTGCATTCCAGTCCCCTATAATGAAAAGGACATCTTTTTTGTGTGTTAGTTCTAAAAGGTCTTGTAGGTCTTCATAGAACCATTCAGCTTCAGCTTCTTCAGCATTACTTGTCGGGGCATAGACTTTGATTACCGTGATATTGAATGGTTTGCCTTGGAAATGAACAGAGACCATTCTGTTATTTTTCAGATTGCATCCAAGTATTGCATTGTAGTACTACATACCATGTAGGGCCACCCAAAATGGATGGGTCATGGTGGAGAGTTCTGACAAAATGTGGTCCACTGGAGAAGGTAATGGCAAACCACTTCAGTATTCTTGCCTTGAGAACCCCATAGACAGTATGAAAAGGCAAAAAGATAGGACAGTGAAAGATGAACTCCCCAGGTTGGTAGGTGTCCAAAATGTTACTGGAGAAGAGTCGAGAAATAACTTCAGAAAGAATGAAGAGACAGAGCCAAAGCAAAAACAACACCCAGTTGTGAATGGGATGGGTGATGGAAGTAAAGTCCAATGCTGTAAACAACAATATTGCATAGGAACCTGGAAAGTTAGATCCATGAATCAAGTTAAATTGGAAGTTGTCAAACAGGAAATGGCAAATGTGAACATTGACATTTTAGGAATCAGTAAACTAAAATGGACCAGAATGGGCAAATTTAATTCAGATAACCATTATATCTACTATCGAGGGCAAAAGTCCATTAGAAGAAATGGAGTAGCCCTCATAGTCAACAAAACTGTCAGAAATGCAGTGCTTGGATGCAATCTGGAAAATGACAGAATGATCTTTGCTTGTTTCCAATGCAAACCATTCAGTATCACAGTAATTCAAATCTATGCCCCAATCAGTAATGCAAAAGAAGCTGAAGTTGAACGGTTAGAGCTACAAAACCTTCTAGAACACCCAAAAGAAGATGTCCTTTTCATCATAGGGGCCTGGAATGCAAAAGTAGGAAGTCAATAACTATCTGGAGTAACAGGCAAATTGGGCCTTGAGTACAGAATGAAGCAGGGCAAACGCTAAAGAGTTTTGCCAAGAGAAGGCACTGGTCATAGCCAAAACCCACTTCTAACGACACAAGAAGAAACTCTACTCATGGACAACACCAGATGGTCAATACTGAAATCAGATTGATTATATTCTTTGGAGCCAAAGATGGAGCAGCTCTATACAGTCAGCAAAAACAAGACTTGGAGCTGATTGTGGGGCAGATCATTAACTCATTATTGCAAAATTCAGACTTAAATTTAAGAAAGTAGGGAAAACCACTAAACCATTCAGGGATGACCTAAATTGAATCTCTTATGATTATACAATGGAAGTGAGAAATAGATTCAAGGGACTAGACCTGATAGACAGAATGCCTGAAGAATTATGGATGAAGGTTCATGACACTGTACAGGAGGCAGTGATAGAGACCATCCCCAAGAAAAAGAAATGCAAAAAGGCAAAACGGTTGTCTGAAGAGGCCTTACAAACAGCTGAGAAAAGAACAGAAGCTAAAGGCAAAGGGGCAGAGGAAAGATCTTCATCTGAATGCAGAGTTCCAAAGAATAGCAAGGAGAGATAAGAATTAAGAGTCCTCCGTGATCAATGCAAAGAAATAGAGGGAAAAAAATAGAAAGGGGAAGACTAGAGATCTCTTCAAGAAAATTAGAGATATCAAGGGAACAATTCATGCAAGGATGGGCACAATAAAGGACAGAAATAGTATGGACCTAACAGAAGCAGAAGATATCAAGAAGAACTGGCAACAATACACAGAAGAACTGTATAAAACAGATCTTCATGACCAGATAATCATGAAGGTGTGATCATTCACCCAGAGTAAGACATCCTGAAATGTGAACTCAATTGGGCCTTAGGAAGCATCACTATGAATAAAGCTAGTGGAGGTGATGGAATTCCAGTTGAGATATTTCAAATCCTAAAAGACCATGCTGTTGAAAGTGCTGCACTCAATATGCCAACAAATTTGGAAAACTCAGCAGTGGCCACAGGACTGGAAAAGGTCAGTTTTCATTCCAATCCCAAAGAAAGGCAATGAGAAGGAATGTTCAAACTATCAAACAATTGCACTCATCTCAGATACTAGCAAAGTAATGCTCAAAATTCTCCAAGCCAAGCTTCAACAGTATATGAACTGTGGACTTCCAAATGTTCAAACTGGATTTAGAAAAGGCAGAGGAACCAGAGATCAAATTGCCAACATCTGTTGGATCATCAAAAAAGCAAGAGAGTTCCAGAAAAACATCTACTTCTGCTTTATTGACTACACCAGAGGCTCAGACTGTGTGGATCACAAAAAAAAAAAAAAAAAAACTTGAAAAATCTGAAAGAGATGGGAATACCAGACCACCTTATTTGCCTCCTGAGAAATCTGTATGCAGGTCAATAAGTAACAGTTAGAACTGGAAAGAAATAGACGACTGGTTCCAAACTGGAAAAGGAGTACATCAAGGCTGTATATTGTCAATCTCCTTATTTAACTTACATGCAGAGTACATCATGTGAAATACCCGGCTGGATGAAGCACAACCTGGAATAAAGATTGCTGGGAGAAATATCAATAACCTCAGATACGCAGATGACACCACCCTTATAGCAGAAAGTGAATGGGAACTAAAGAGCCTCTTGATGAAAGTGAAAGTGCAGAGTGAAAAAGCTGGCTTAAAGCTCAATATTCAGAAAATGAAGATCATGGTATCCAGTCCCATCACTTCATGGCAAATAGATGGGGAAACAGTGGAAACAGTGACAGACTTTATTTTCTTGGACTCAAAATTCACTGCAGATGGTGACTTCAGTCATGAAATTAAAAGACACTTGCTTCTTGGAAGAAAAGCTATGACCAACTGAGATAGCATTTTAAAAAGCAGAGACATTACCTGGTCGACAAAGGTCCATTTAGTCAAGGCTATGGTTTTTCCAGTAGTCATGTACTGATGTGAGAGTTGGGCTACAAAGAAAGCTGAGCATCGAAGAATTGATGCTTTTGAACTGTGGTGTTGGAGAAGACTCTTGAGAGTCCCTTGGACTGCATGGAGACCCAACCAGTCAATCCTAAAGGAAATCAGTCCTGAATATCCTTCGGAAGGGCTGATGCTGAAGCTGAAACCCCAATGCTTTGTCCACCTGGTGCAAATAGCTGATTCCATAGAAAAGACCCTGATGCAGAGAAAGACTGAAGGAACAGAAGCGGATAACAGAGGATGAGATTGTTGAATGGCATCACCGACTTGATGGACATGAGTTTGAGCAAGCTCCAGGAATTGGTGATGGACAGGGAAGACTAGCATGCTGCATTCTATGGGGTTGCAAATAGTGAGACACTACTGAATGACTGGACTGACTGACAGAATATAGAGTATTTAGCGTAGTGCTTAGTGTCTAAGTTCTATAGATAAGTTAGCTATTTATATAACAGAAATTGATATCTATTATTGCATTTACTATTATAAATATCCTTATTTTTTTATATTTATTTTTGATATTGTTAAAGTGTATAACAATACTCATGAAGAAAGGCCAAATATGAAGAATGTCAGTATTTTAAGAAAGAGATAATAGAATCTCTATTAGTAGTCATTTGGGGAGAGGAAAAGATGAGTTTCAAAAATAATAAAGATGGAAAAGTGCTAGTGATGGTTGTGAGAGTCAAGTTTGCTTCTTTTATTTCTCATTTACTTTTATTAAAGTACAGTTAATTAACAATATTGTATTAGTTTCAGGTGTGCAACATAGTGATTCAACATTTTTACAGATTATAATCCATTTAAAGTTATTATAAAATATTCTCTACATTCTCTGCATACACAGGGATTATAGATCCTTATTTATTTTATACATAGCAGTTGGTAGCTCTCAGACTTCTACCTCCAAATCTTGCCCCTCTCCCCATCACTCTCCTCTCAGGTAAGCACTAATATGCTTTCTATATCTGTGAATCTGTTTCTGTTTTGTTACATGCATTCCTTCATTTTTTAAGATTCCACATATTTATTTTTGTTGTTCACTCACTCAGTAGTGTATAACCCTTTGTGACCACAAGACTTGTAGCACACCAGGCTTCCCTGTACTTCATCAACTCCCTGAGCTTGCTCAAACTCATGTCCATTAAGTAGGTGATGCCATCCAACCATCTCATCCTTTGTTGCTTTCTTCTCCTCCTGCCTTCAATCTTTCCCAGCATCAGGATCTTTTCCAATGAGTCAGTTCTTCACATCAGGTGGTCAAATATAGGAGTCTCAGCTTCAGCATCAGTCCTTCCAGTGAATATTCAGGGTTGATTTCCTTTAGAATTGATTGATCTCCTTGCAGTCCAAGGAACTCTCAAGAGTCTTCTCCAGCACCACTGTCCAAAAGCATCAATTCTTTGGTGCTCAGCCATCTTTATGGTCCAACTCTCACATCTGTACAGGACTACTGGAAAAACCATAGTTTTTATTATACAGGCATTTGTCAACGAACTGAAGTCTCTACTTTTTAATACCCTTACTAGGTTTGTCATAGCTTTACTACCAAGGAGAAAGCATCATTTGATTTCATGGTCTTATCTGTCTGACTTATTTTATTAAGCATAATACTCTCCAGGTGCACCTGTGTTGTACTTTCATTCATTTCATGGTTCAGTGTTATTCCTAATATACAGTATTGCTTTATATATAAAGTAATGATCAAAATTCTTCAAGTGAGGCTTCAACAATATGTGAATTGAGAATTTCCAGATGTTAAAGCTGGATTTAGAAAAGGCAGAGGAACCAGATATCAAATTGCCAACACTGTTGGATCATAAAAAAGCAAGAAGAGTCCCAGAAAAACATCTTCTTCTGCTTTATTGACTATTCCTAAGCATTTGGCTGAGTGAATCACAACAAACTATGGAAAATTCTTAGAGATGGGAATACCAGACCACTTTATCTGCCTCCTGAGAAATCTGTATGCAGGTCAAGAAGCAACAGTTAGAACTGGACATGGAACAATGGACTGGTTCCAAATTGGGAAAGGAGTATGTCAAGGCTGTATACTGTCACCTTGCTCAATTAACTTATGTGCAGAGTACATTAGACAAAATACTGGACTGGATGAAGCACAAGCTGTAATCAAGACTGCTGGGAGAAATATCAATAACAGATACACAGATGACACCACCCTTATGGCAGAAAGTGAAGAGGAACTAAAGAGCCTCTTGCAACTGCAAGAGGATTGTGAAAAACCTGGCTTAAAACTCAACATTCAGAAAACTAAGATCATGGCACCTGGTCCCATCACTTCACAGAACAGATGAGGAAACAATGGAAACAGTGCCAGTTTTTATTTCCTTGACCTTCAAAATCACTGCAGATAGTGACTGCAGCCACAAAATTAAAAGATGCTTGCTCCTTGGAAGAAAACCTATGACCAATCTAGACAGTGTATTAAAAAGCAGAGACATTCTTTGTTGACAAATGTCCATCTAGTCAAAGCTATGTTTTTTCCAGTAGTCAAGTATGGATGTGAGTGTTGGATTATAAAGAAAGCTGAAGAACTGATGCCTTTGAACTGTGGTGTTGGAGAAGACTCGAGAATCCTGGACTGCATGGAGATCCAACTAGTCAATCCAATAGGAAATCAGTCCTGAATATTCATTGGAAGGACTGATGCTGAAGCTGAAACCCCTCTATTTCGGTCACTTGATGTGAAGAACTGACTCACTGGAAAAGGCCCTGATGCTGGTAAAGATTGAAAGCAGGAGGAGAAGGGTACGATAGAGGATGAGATGGTTAGATGGCATTACCGACTCGATGGACATGAGTTTGAGCAAGCTCCGGGAGTAGTTGGTGATGGACTGGGAAGCTTGGCTTGCTGCATTCCATGGGGTGTCAAAGAGCTGGACATGAGTTAGCGACTGAACTGTTTATATATATGTAAACATTACTACCTATCTATCTATATATATATATATAAACATATATATGTATACATATAAACATTACTTTCATCCATTCTTTTGCTAATGGATTTTCAGATTGTATTCATGTCTTGGCAATTGGAAATAATGTCACTATGAACACTGGAGTGTGTGAATGTTTTGCAATTACTGCTTCCCTTTTCTTTGGATATGTACCCAGGAGAGAAGTTGCTGGATCATATGGTAGTTCTATTTTTACTTTCCTGGAAACCTCCATATTGTTTTCTATAGTGACTGCACCAATTTACATCCCAACAAACTGTAGGAGGGCTCCCTTTTCTCCACATCCTTGACAACATTTGCTTGATGATAGACATTTTGATAGGTGTGAGGTGACAGCTCATTGTGCTTTTGATTTATATTTTCCTGATGATTAATGATGCTATTACTTGTAAAAGATAAACCAAAGCATATTACAAATGTTAAAGGTTTATTTAGCAGAAATTTCTTAGAATTTGTCAGTGCCCAACTGGAAGTGGTTAGGAGCACTCTATCCATAGGAGCTCTGGGAAAAAATTACAGAGAAAAGGCAGAAACGAAGTAAGAAATAATTGATTGACTTTAGCCTACAGCCTAGTTGTCTATATTTGTGACTGAATAGACCTAGGCTTTGATTTCAAAACCGTGAGACACTTATGGTTTTAGATTTTTGTTTGCTTTCATAGGCCACACCAATCTAACAGCCTCCTTATTTAATTAATTTAATGATTCATGTATCTAATTTCGGTAATTACTTGAGTACTATCTGATATAATGAATACAAGAGGAATACATTTATAAGGAGAACATTTTTTAAATTATCTTTTAGAAAATATGATGGATTTCAGAAACTATGGTTATAACAGCAATGCTTAGCCAATAATTATATTTATGATAAAAGTGTAGAAATTTTCCCTATAGTTGTGAATTGAGATTTCTTAAATTTCTCTCATAATTTTTCACTTTGTGATTATACTGATAAGAAGAGAGAAATGCAGGAATATTTTGGTTAATGTTTTTCTACAATTTGATTGAACTAAGCAAGAAAAAAATTAGTGTATTTCTTCTTTAATTTATATATATGTAAATATATATGTACATTAATATATGTGTGTGTGTATATATATATATATATATATACACACACACATACACTGCTTTTGCTTAAACCCTGGAAGTAATGAGTGGGGGAAAAATGTAACACTGTTAGCAAAAGGAATGTGGGTCCTGGGTAGGACTATTATGGTACATATTCTGCTTACACTGAAAGTCTCTTAAGATCTTTGACTAGTATTCATTGTTTCCATATTAGTTTCATAGCAATAGTGCATTAAAATCAAGCTCCAAATCTCAACAACTTAAAACATATTTTTGGTCATTTATATATGGGTCAGGTATGGCCCTGATGGTTTTCCCAGGCTGAAATAAGAGTTCAAACCTGTTCTATTTGGTTCCTTATTCTGAATTCAGGGTTATTTTTCTTTCATGGTGGATTAGAGAAACATAGAGGGGAAACCAAAGCTTACAAGTAAATTTAAAATTTCTGCTCTCATCAAAATCATTTTGAAATAAATTTGAAAAAAACAATTCACCTGGCTAAACCAACCATCAAGATGGCAGGAAAATGCATTTCCCTCTGTTCTAGTGAGAGATGATATTGGAAAATAGACATGGGCAAGGGTATCAATCTATATTTTTATAACAGGAAAGAAATGAATGATTACAAACAATCTTTCCATGATGATTCCTCTTAGAATTTTTGAATTAATAAATATGAAACAAGCTTTATTTTAAATAATTTCAACTTTATTTTAAACAATTCCAACAATAATACCCAAAAAAGATGTCATTTTCATCAGAGATGACTGGAATGCAAAAGAAGGTAGTCAAGAGTTACCTGGAGTTATAGGCAAGTTTGGCCTCGGAGTACAAAATGAAGCAGGGCAAAGGCTAACAGAGTTTTGCCAAGAGAACACACTGGTCATAGCAAACACCCTCTTCCAACAACACAAGGCATGACTCTACACATGGACATCACCAGATGGTCAATACTGAAATCAGATTGATTATATTCTTTGCAGCCAAAGATGGAGAAGTGCTATACAGTCAGCAAAAACAAGATCTGGAGTTGACTGGCTCAGATCCTGAACTCCTTATTGCAAAATGCTAACTTAAATTGGAGAAAGTAGGGAAAATGACTAGGCCATTCAGATATGACCTAAATCAAATCCCTTATGATTATACAGAGGAAGTGACACATAGATTCAAGATATTAGATCTGATAGAGTGCCTGAAGAAATATGGACAGAGGATCCTAACACTGTACAGGAGGCAGTGATCAAAACCATTTTCAAGAAAAAGAAATGAAAAAGGCAAAATGGTTATCTGGGGAAGCCTTTCAAATAGCTGAGAAAAGATGAGAAGCAAAGGCAGAGAACAAAAGGAAAGATATATCTATCTGAACGCAGAGTTCCAAAGAACAGCAAGGAGAGATAAGAAAGCTTTCCAAAGTAATCAATGTAAAGAAATAAAGAAAAACAATAGAATGAGAAAGATTAGAGATCTCTTCAAGAAAATTTAAGGTATCAAGGGGTCATTTAATGCAAAGATGAGTTCAATAAAGGACAGAAATAGTATGGATTAACAGAAGCAGAAGAAATTAAGAAGAGGTGTCAAGAATACACAGAAGAACTATACAGAAAAGATCTTCATGACCCAGAAAACCATGATGGTCTGATCACTCACTTAGAGCCAGATATCCTCGAGTGTGAAGTCAAGTGGGCCTTAAGAAGCATCACTATGAACAAAGCGAGTGGAGGTGATGGAATTCTAGCTGAGCTATTTCAAATCCAAAAAGACAATGTGCTGAAAGTGTTGCACTCAATATGCCAGCAAATTTGGAAAACTCAGCAGTGGCCACAGGACTGGAAAAGGTCAGCTTTCATTCCAATTCCAAAGAAGGACAATGGCAAAGAATTTTCACACTACCACACAGTTGCACTCATTTCACATGCTAGGAAGGAAATGCTCAAAATCCCTCAAGCTAGGCTTCAACAGTAGGTGAACCAAGAACTTCCAGACGTGCAAATTAGATTTAGAAAAGGCATAGAAGCCAGAGAACAAATTGCCAACATCCATTGGATCATAGAAAAAGCAAGAAAATTTCAGAAAAAAATCTACTTCTGCTCCATTGACTACACAAAAGCCTTTGACTATGTGCATCACAATCAACTGTGGAAAATTCTTAAAGAGACATGAATACCCATCCACATTACCCGTCTTGTGAGAAATCTATATGCAGCTCAACAAGCAACAGTTAGAACCAAACATGGAAGCATAGACTGGTTCAAAATTGGGAAAGGAGTTTGTGAAGACTGTACATTGTCACTCTGTTTATTTAACTTCTATGCAAAGCACAACATGTCAAATGCCATGTTGGGTGAATCATAGGCTGGAATCAAGATTTCCAGGAGTAATATCAATAACCTCATATATGTACATGACACCACCTTTATGGCAGAAAGCAAAGAGGAACTAAAGAGCCTCTTGAGGAAGGTGAAAGAGGAGAGCGAAAAACCTGACTTAAAACTCAACATTCAAAAAACAAAGATCATGGCATCCTTCCCATCACTTCATGGCGTACATATGGGGAAACAATGTAAACAGTGGCTGACTTAATTTTCTTGGGCTTCAAAATCACTGCAGATGGTGACTGCAGCCATGAAATTAAGACTCTTGCTTCTTTTGGGAAAAGCTATGACAAACTTGGACAGCATACTAAAAAGCAGAGATATCACTTTGCCAACAAAGGTCCATATAGACAAAGCTATGGTTTTTCCAGTAATCATGAACAGATGCGAGAGCTGGACTATACAGAAGGCTGAGCACCAAAGAATTGATGCTTTTGAACTGTGATGTTGAAGAAGAGTCTTGACAGCCCCTTGGACTGCAAGGAGATCAAACCAGTCAGTCCTAGAAATCTACCCTGAATATTCACCAGAAGGACTGATGCTGAAGCTGAAGCTCCATAACTTGGGCCACCTGATGCGAAGAACTGATGCAATGGAAAATTTCTGATACTGGGAAGGATAGAAGACAGGAGCAGAAGGGGTGACAGATGGTTGGATGGCATCAATGATTCCATCTATTATATATATATATACATATATATATATATATATATATATCACTGATGATATATAAAGGCAATTTTAATTTAGAGATTTTGTTTAATATCTATAGAAACTACACTCCCATGTAGGGACCAGGAGACTTCCAGCCATGTTGCTTTTTGAGTTACAGCGGAATTTTGATGAAAACGTGAGCCGCACTAATTTTGTGTTGCAGGATGGGGGAGTTGAGGAGTACTGGGGAAATGGACACATTTTCAATAGGTTTCCCATATTTTTCTACATTTGCTTCTTTTTGTCCCCCTTCTCTACAAGGATGGTGTTTTAAAAAGCTAATGCACATTTAATTTCCTTAACAGTTTGGATGGTTGGATGAGATGGGTGGATGGCATCATTGATTCAATGGACATGAGTGTGAACAAGCTCCAGGAGATGGTGAGGACAAGGAAGCCTGGCATGCTTCAGTCCAAGGGGTCACAAAGAGAAATGACCAAGCAACTGAACAACAACAAACTTGTTTATTTTAAACAAAGTCTGAGTGAGTAAGTTCCAATTCTTAAAGCTAGCTTGTAAGACAAATGGCATCAGATGTAAAATAAACCAAGAGAAATTGATGAATCTTCTTGAAAGGTTGTGTGTAGTAAAAGAGCCAGTTCAGGAACTCCAACATTTAAGGAGTGTATGGAATATGAGCAAATCTTAAAGGAGACTGAAAAAGGCCAGGAACCCAGGGAGAATCAGAATAGCTGGAAGAGAAGAGAGAGCTCAAAAAGAGAGGAGGGAAGTGGTGATTAAAGATGAAAGTAAGAGTAATTTGAAGACAGACAGCTATTTATTAGATGTGACAATTAGGAGTTCTTTAATGACCTAAGCAATGAAATTAATAAGAATAATTTATTGCTTTATAATTTCTGATTTTAAGTAAATAATAAAAGCCAGAAAGTTTTACAAGACAGAGATAATTAAACATTGATTAGAAAAATTAATTTTCTTGACAGCCTAAGATGACTGGAGTGCTTTTGAAAACAAAATTCAACCCCTTAATTTATGATGATAGGTGGGAAAAACAATATTTTTTATTTTTTGATTAAAGACTAAATCAGAGATCAACAGTTTATGTAAAATGCTTAGTGGCTTCAAATTTCCAAAGAAATGCTGTAGTGCTAATTATTATCATTACACTTATACTTCTGCAAACAAAAATAAAACTAAGCAACACATTTCTAATATAAAACTTTATATACTTCACTCCAAATATAATTGTTTTCCAGACAGTATTGTCACTTTCTATAACTTTAGAAATATCTAACATATTTGAAAACATATGATATGTAAGTAAAACTATAAACAACATGTTATTGTTTTCCTCCTTACTTAGGTTTATTTATAATAATAATTACTTTTATATAAAGCTGATAACATTTATTCAGAGTTGTTTTTCTAATTTATTTCTTTTTTTTAAATGTTTTTCTAGTTTATTTCTTTTCATGTGTTTTGCTTCCAAGGTTACATTTTAAGAATATAATTTCATTACTAAATATTGGTGAACATTGGTTTATAACTGATTTTAAAATATTTAATATTTCTGAACTATATGTATACATACCATAATGTCCAGAAAAATATAAAAGTATAAAGTCAAGTATGTGTTTATGTATGTATGCAATACACACAACCAACAATTTGTTTAAAATTACATCACAATTAGCTAAAATAAGGAAAGATGATTTTCCATTAGTAGTTTTGAAACAAAAATATACATCTTGATAAAGAAAATGATTTTTAAATTTTTGATGTGCATAACATAACTGAAACAAAGTATATATATTTTTGAGAAATAAATATGTATATTTTAGGATCCCTGAATGTTTGAGGTACATACTTAACTTAGACATCCAAAGAAGATCCCCAAAGGGTCACTGCACATATTTTCTTTTTAATCTATAGTGAAGTATAATGCATAACAATAAAAGCTTTAAAAACTCTGATGTAATGTATGTTTAGGCTTCCCTGGTGGCTTCATAGTAAAGAATCCATAAGCCATTGCAGGAAAAGTGGCTTCGATCCCTGGGTAGGGAAGATCTCCTGGAGAATGAAATGACAACCCACTCCAGTATTTCTTCCTGGGAAATTCTATGGACAGAAGAGCCTGGCAGGCTTAGTCCATGAGTTTGCAAAAGAGTCATATATGACTTAGCAATTAAAGCAACAAGAATGTCAATGTATGTTTACATTTATTTCTCAATACAAAAACCTTAATATATATAGTATATGTACTTCTATTAGAGGTATGAAGGTAAACATTTTCTCAACAAAATTTTAAAGATTCTTACTGAGTTTATATATATATATATATATATATATATATATATATATATATATATATATATATACATCAGCTGATTAACATATCAGCCGATTGCTATTCTCATCAAAAGGGTTTAATTCACATTATGCCCTATGTGTTTTTTGTTCTTTAAGACTGAATATGAGACAGTCTATGTCATGATACTCACTGAAAGGTATGCAGGAATTGGTTGCATAACTAATCACTCAAAAACAGTGTATAAAATCACCACTTATTATCCTTATGAATTTTATGGGCCAGGAATTTAAATAGGGCCCAGTAGGGTGGTTTGTTTTAGTTCCTTAAGGGCTAGGGCCTCATCTAAAAATCTTGACAGCTGGAATCATTTGAAGGCTCAATAATTCACCTGCCTGGGAGGTGATACTTGCTGTTGGCTGAGACCTCAGTTATGACTACCAACTGAAACACTTACATGTGGTCTCTTCATGTATTAATAACTACAACTGCTTTAAAGCTTAGGTTCCATGGTAGATCATCTTGAGAGACAGACAGACATGAGGTGGACTAGCTATATTCAGCTTCTGCTGCTGCTGCTAAGTCGCGTCAGTCATGTCCGACTCTGTGCAACCCCATAGATGGCAGCCTACCAGGCTCGGACATCGCTGGGATTCTCCAGGCAAGAACACTGGAGTGGGTTGCCATTTCCTTCTCCGGCTATATTCTACCAACTGTCAAATAGTATCATTTCTGCCATACATATTGTACAAAGTCACAATACCTCTTCCTGAGATTCAAAGGGCAGGAAAATAGATTCTAATACTTGATAGTGTAGAGACTTGGAAACATTTGGAAAGACATGAAAATGGAAATATTACTAGGGTAATTTTTGCAGAATGCAATCCACCTCAATACTGAAATATCAAATATGTCAATCTTCAGGGATAGTTACACTTTTAAATAATTTTAATACTTATATTTATGTTTAATATTTTAAGTAATAATCATATATTTCCTGTATTTAAACAATGAAGAAGGCAATATGGGTATATATAGTAGGAAAATCATCAGTATTATATATTTCTTATCCAAGAATTTCTGGATAACAGGATTTCTTAATCCAAAAAATATAAAACATACTATTATTTATAGTATATTAATACTATTAAATATGTCATTGTTCAGTTGTTCAGTCATGCACGACTCTTTGTGATCCCATGGACTGCAGCATATCAGGCTTCTCTGTCCTTCACTATCTCCCAGGTTATATTATTATAATCCCTGTAGCTATCCATATAGTTTATACAGGTAGCAGGGCATGATGGATAAACATTTTATCATTGAATATCTTTTCAAACAAGAAAAAAGTTTATTTTAGGATAAACATAAATACATCAATTGATTTAAAGGTCAGGTAGGTAGGTATGAGACTGCTACCCTATAGGATATAATGGTGATCAATGCTGATTAATAACAATAGATTTATAAAACATTATGGCTGCCTCTCAAAATACTTTTGCTGGTAAATTATGTTAATTATGTGTTAATTTCCTTGGGACTTAATAGCAAATTAGTAGAAACTGGGTGGTTTAAACAACATAAGTTTATTCTCCCAGTTTTAGAGTAAGAGGTCCAAAAATAAGCCATCAGCAGGTTCTGAGGGAGAATTTGTTCCATGCCACTCTCTCCTAGCTTTTGCTGGGTAACAGAAATCCTTGATGATTCTCTTTATCAGCACATCAATCTATGGCTTCCTTTCATATGAGCTTGTCCTCTATGTCTCTTCTCTTCTAAGGGCACTTGTTATGAAATTTAAAGTCTACCTGGATAATTCCAGGATGATTTTATTTCTTCTTGAGATGTTTAACTCAAGTACAACTGCATGACCCTTTTTCATAATCAGTTCATATCCACAGGTTCTGAGTGGACATATCTTTCGGGAGAACACCATTCAGTTTATTATAGTATCAATGGCAATACTGACCCCAAAGTATAGACAATTAATTAGGATACACATTACTAAATTATTCCAAAGGGAAAAGTTACTTTAATTTTGTTTTCCTTTTCAATGTTATCAGCATGAGCTGCTCTGACATTGTTCAGTTGCTAACTCATGGCCAACTCTTAGCAACCCCCTAGGCTGTATGAAGCAAGCCAGGCTCCTCTGTCCCTCACTATCTCCTGGAGCTTGCTCAAATACATGCCAACTGACAGTGATGCCATCTAACCATCTCATCTTCTGCCACCCCCTTCTCTGGTTGCCTTCAATCTTTCCCAGAAACAGTGTTTTCCAATGAGTTGGCTCTTCACATCAGGTGGCCAAAGTATTGGAGCTTCAACTTCAGCATCAGACCTTCCAATGAATATTCAGAGTTGATTTCCTTTAGGAATTACTGGTTTGATTTCCTTATAGCCCAAGGGACTGTCAAGAATTTTCTGCAGTGGTGGTTTAGTCACTAAGTCTTGTCTGACTCCTTGAGAGCCAACTGGCAGGCAAAATGCTTTACTGCTGAGCCATCAAGAGTCTTGAGCCCAATCATGATTTCTCCTCAAGTACCACAATTTGAAAGCATCACTTTTTAGGTGTTCAGCTTTCTTTACGGTCCAGCTCTCACATCTGTACATGATTCCTGGAAAAACTACAGCTTTGACTATATGGATCTTTGTTGGCAAAACAAAACCTCTGCTTTTTAATATGCTGTCTAGATCTGTCATAGCTTTCCTTCCAAGGAGCAAGCATCTTTGAATTTTACAGCTGCAGTCACTGTCCACAGTGATTTTGGAGCCTTCCAAAATAAAATCTGTCACTGCTTCCACTTTGTGCCCTTCTATTTGTCATGAAGTGATGGGAACAGATGCCATGATCTTCATTTTTTGGCTGTTCAGTTTTAAGCAAGCTTTTTTCTCTTCCTTCTTTCACCTTTAATCCTTAATTTGGGAAGATACCCTGAAGAAGTAAATGGCAACCCATGACAGTATTCTTTCCTGGAGAATCCCATGCACAGAGGAGCCTGGCAGAATACAGTCCATGTGGTCGCAAAGAGTTGGACATGACTTAGCAACTAAACCACCACCACCATTTTCACCTTCATCAAGAGGCTCTTGGAGGGGGGATTGGGATGGGGAATACATGTAAATCCATGGCTGATTCATGTCAATGTATAACAAAAACCACTATAATATTGTAAAGTAATTAGCCTCCAACTAATAAAAATAAATGGGAAAAAAAAAAGTGTTCTTGCCACACCAAAAAAAAAAAAAAAAAAGAGGCTCTTTAGTTCCTCTTTTCCTTCTGCCGTTAGAGTGGTATCATCTACATATCTCAGGTTGTTGATATTTCTTCTGGGAATCTTGATTCCAGATAGTGATTCATTCAGCCCAGCATTCCACATGATGCACTTTACATAGAAGTTAAATAAGCAGGTTGACAATAGACAGCCTTGTTGTACTTTTCCAATTTGGAACCAGTCAGCTATTTCATGTCTGCTTCTAACTGTTGCTTCTTGACCCACATACAGGTTTCTCAGGAGACAGGTAAGGTGGTCTGGTATTCCCACGTCTTTAAGAATTTTCCATAGTTTGTTGTGATCCACACAGTCCAAGGCTTTAACATAGTCAATGAAGCAGAAGTAGATATTTTTATGGAACTCCCTTGCTTTCTCCAAGATCCAACAAATGCTGGCAATTTGATCTCTGGTTCCTCTGCCTTCTTGAAACGCAATTTGTACATCTAGAAGCTCTCACTTCACATACTGCTAAAGCCTAGCTTGAAGGATTTTGAGCATATGCTTGTTAACATGTGAAATGAGCACAGTTCTATGGTAGTTTGAACATTCTTTGGTATTGTCCTTCTTTGGGATTGGAATGAAAACTGATCTTTCCATTCCTGTGGCCACTGCTGAGTTTTCCAAATTTGCTGACATATTGAGTGCAGCACTTTAGCAGCAGCATCTTTTAGGATTTTAAATATTTCAGCAGGAATTCCATCACCTCTATTAGCTTTGTTCATAATAAAGTTTCCTAAGGCCTACTTAACTTCACACTCCAGGATTGTCTGGCTCTAAGTGAGTGACCACACCATCATGGTTATCTGGGTCATTAAGCCTTTTTTTTTGCGTAGTTCTTCTGTGTATTCTTACCACCTCTTCTCTTCCCTCTACTTCTGCTACTTTCTTACCATTTCTGTCCTGTATCATACTAGTCATCATTAATTACTTTATAAAATTATATAATTGTTTTCCTTTTTGGGCATTGAACTACTACTAAATGAAGGTACTTTTTGTAAATGTTTATGATTTAGAGCATCCCTTAAAAGTATAAATAAGACAACAAAGCTGGGTTTATTTGCAGTAATTTTTGTTTGACAGCTCACCACTTCAAATATTTTTATATATAAATATACACTTCAATATATTTATACTGGCCACAGTGGTGATTCTTGGTTAATAAATACAAAATTCAGTACTGGTACAGAGAAATAATTTAGCTTTCACATATTCTGTGAACTGTGTGCAGAGAAACAATGTTCATGATATTAAATAGATGGGTTGCAGCTAAGAATAATTCTATAGCAATGAGAATTTATAGCTGGAAGAGAATTTTGTAAATCATGACCCTGAGACAAATAGAGACTAAATAACTTGTTCAAATCTGTGTTAAGGCAAAAAAAGTAATTTTGATCTCCAGTTGTATTTTCTATATATTAGATCCTTACAGCAAAGAAAATGCCCTCCAGTTTTAATAGGCCTTTACACTGTGGTTACAGATAAATTACCAAATGACAATTAATTTTAATTTGGGCCCTATTTAGTTTTTACTGTTGAAGCAGATTTTCTAGAGATGTTTTTCTCAGCATGAGTTATCTCAAAACTTGATAATCATTTAGCTAAGTTTTCAATGGGACACTTACTTTCAGGGAGAGGGAGAGGTATGATAAAATCAAGTATTATCAGTTAGAGTTTCTTAAGTAACACTACCAAAACTTGATTCTGAATAGTCATTGATTTGCAATGTGCACTTGGTAAGATATTTAAATGTCTTAATTTCTCTTTAAATTAAGTATGTTTTAAAATATTACATATAGTAGACTAATATTCCAACTGTTATATTGTTAATAATGTGTCAATATTATTACTGTTTTTTACTTGAATTTCAAAGTTCTGTTCTTACTTCTAATTCCATGTTATTTATAATTGCCTGAAACCATCAGTTAAACTAAAAATAGACTTGACTTTTTAACTAGCATAGTGACACATTTTCCCCGTTCATTTTATGGGAATACAGAAAAATGATGAAGTTAGTTATTTTCTTAAATTTGATTGTTTTCAGAAATTCTTGGGTGTCATAGTATCTTGGGAATTGCTTTACATTTTTCAACAAAGAAAACACCTCTTATTAATCAAAATTAAAATGATTACAGATTAATTATATTAAGAAATGCATTGTGGGAAATTAAGAAGGATATTTAAATTGGCTAATTGTAAAGTTGAAGAAATAATCTTTTAACTGGAATATTCCAACATTTCGTGAGTTCATAGCACAAAGAGATATGATAAAATTATTTGTTTTAAAATTTGAAGTTTATGCTTTTTAAGATTCATAGGGTTATAATGTGATAACTGCTATTTTAATGAATTATTCATAACCTAATTAAGTGTGCAGTGTGAATGCATCTTGTTTTCACTGAAACTTTTTCATTGGGTATTAACTAAAAATATCTTCTATTAAAAGTATTGTAAATAAATATCTTACAACTGATAGAATTTCATAATGATACTTAGTAAAGACTCACTCCTTTTTTATTCTTACTATATGAAAACCTGCAAAATAAATATCTGATACCTGCCAATTAATATTTTAGTTTGAAAATAAATTAAATTAAAACAAAAATAAAGGCACTCTAAATTCAACACAGAACATTAACTTAAATAAAAGCGTTTGGGAAGCACAGTTTTCATTTACTGAACTATTATGGAAAATGACTTGTTTTTGAGATACTGTAAACTATATTCACAAAATATTCATGAAAAATTTCATGCATTTACATAACAAAATTTTCTTTTATATGGTGAAATCTCATAAATGTTTCCTCTAAATCATAGCTTTAACAAAATGGATTTTAAAAGATACATAATTAGATAGAATTTGGGATGAGGATGGGATAGTGCTTTAGTCTCTCCAATATAAAACAAAGGGTTTTATTTGTTTATCTTAAGAAAATCCATGTTTTGAAAATTATTTTTGGTTTCCTTTTTATCATGCAATCATATCTTCTGAAAAATAGAGAAAAGTTTAAATCTTTTTTACAGAATGCACTACTATTATATCATTCTTACATTATTTAATTGGTTAGCACTATCAGTGAAATATTGAAAACAAGTTGTGATAGCTAAAACCCTTGCCTATTTCTGATCATAGGGAAAAATTATTCAGCTTTTCATTAGTAATAATGTTGTAAGTTATCAGTTTTAAATAAACAATCTTTATTAGGTTGAGCAAATCCTTTAATTATAAGCTCCTGCTTTTTAAAAAATGATGAATGGATATTGAAGTTTGTGAAATGCCATTTCTACAGCTATTTAGATGACCATATGGTTTTCTCTCTTTTACTCTTATTTTCCATGGTTAATTACATTAATTCATTTTGGATTGTTAAACTGGTATTGCATTGCTAAAATAAAGCCAACTTGGTCATGATCTATTATCCTTTTGATATACTAAAGTATTTGATATGCTCAGTCACTCAGTCATGTCCAGCTCTCTGGGACCCCATGGAATGTAGACCATCAGGCTCCTCTGTTCAGGGAATTTACAGGCAAGAATACTGGAGTGTGTTGCCATTTCTACTCCAGGGAATACTGCTGATGCAGGGATCAAACCCACGTCTCCTGTGTCTCCTGCATTGGCAGATGGTTTCTTTACACTGGGACACCTGAGAAGTCTTTCTTTTTTTTTCTTTTTTTTTAATTTATTTATTCTAATTGTAGGCTAATTACTTTACAATATTGTGGTGGTTTTTGCCATACATTCACATGAATATAAAACCTACAAAAATAGATTTGAAAATAACTTTAAACTAGTGTTAAAATAAAGAGAAATCTCAATCCTATTAGACTATTTGAATGATAGAGATTCTGTTACTTTTGAAAGAGTGGCTAAATAAAGTTGGGATAATAAAACCCATGTGCATTATTATATACAAGAGAAATATCAACCTCATATGTTGTTGTTCAGTCTGCTAAGTAGTGTCCAACTCTTTGTGACCCCATGGATTATAGCACGCCACATTCCTTAGTTTTCCACTATCTCTCAGAGTTTGCTTAAAGTCACGTCCATTGAGTCAGTGATGCTATTTAACCACTTCATCCTCTGTCACTCCCGTCTCCTTTTACCTTCAGTCTTTCCCAGCATAATTTTTTTTCCCCCCAAGGAGTCAGCTCTTTCCATCAGGTGGCCAAAGTATTTGAGTTTCAGCTTCAGCATCAGTCCTTCTCATGAATATTTAATGTTGGTTTCCTTAAGGATTTACTGGTTTGATCTCCTTGCTGTCCAAGGACCTCTCAAGAGTCTTCTCCAGCACCACAGTTCAAAAGCATTGGTTTTTCAGCCTTCCTTATGGTTCAATTCACATCTGTACAAGACTACTACTTAATATACAATTATATTTCATTCTACGTGACCATATACCTAAACTAGATAGATAGATAGATAGATAGATAGATGATAGATAGATAGATAGAATTATGTATACATATTCTGGAGAAGGAAATGGCAACCTACTCCAGTACTCCTGCCTGGAAAATACCATGGATGGAAGAGCCTGGTAGGCTACAGTCCATGGGGTTGTGAAGAGTCGGACACAACAGAGCAACTTCACTTCCACTTTTCACTTTCATGCATTGGAGAAGGAAATGGCAACCCACTCCAGTGTTCTTGCCTGGAGAATCCCAGGGACAGGGGAGCCTAGTGGGCTGCCGTCTATGGGGTCGCACAGAGTCGGACACGACTGAAGCGACTTAGCAGCAGCAGCAGCAGCAGCAGCATCGTACATATTCACATTTATTTTTTTTTTTTTTGTCTTTTATTTATTTTTTTTTGTCTTTTATTTTTTTTCATTTATTTTTATTAGTTGGAGGCTAATTACTTTACAACATTGCAGTGGGTTTTGTCACTTTTCTAAACATCAATAACGTATGCTTAGTTGCTCACTCATATGCGACTCTTTGGATCCCCATGGACGGTAGCCTGCCAGGCTCCTCTGTCAATGGGATTCTCCAGGCAAGAATACTAGAGTCTGTTGTCATTTCCTCCTCTAGGGGATTTTCCCAACCCAGGGATCAAAGCCCCATCTCCTGCACCTCCTGCACTGCAGGCACATTTTTTTTTTTTCCACCATGGAGTTACCAGGTACTTCAAGCAATTTGCCAAAACAGATTTTGAACATATTTGTGTCAATGTTCTAACCCAATTTAAATCTGAATTTTATTTCTCACTCTACTGACCTAATGATAACATGTGCTTATGTCACTGGTATTCTTTTTATAAATTAGAATGGTTTACTAGTGACCACAAAAATTGATTTGAAAATTATGCTCATAAGCCATCAGCAGGGTATCTTTAACTTTTGCTTCTCGACATTTGAATAAATCAACTTGTATCTGAATAACTATCCCATAATTCACCTCAATGTGTGAATATAAGCAAATATAAAACAAACTGCTAAAGCATCACTTTTTTCATATTAAAATTGAGACAACAAAATAATGATTTTTTTTTCTTTTTTTTTTTTTGAGAATTGATGGTTAAGTGTTTAGGAATATGGCAAGCATAATCTGCATTATTTTTAAGCACCCTGTTAGTGATTTTTAGGCTTCATTTTTTTTCAAACTTTTGATTTTTTTCACTTCTATATATTATTACTACAAGTATTTTTGTCTTCTGGTTTTTAATTTTCATGAAGTGCTAATTCAATCTGTACAGAGCCTAGAATATGGGTCAGTATTGACTGACCACCCAAACTTTAGGATTTCTTTCTACATGTGATTATGTACCCTACTTATGATATGTTCATTTACATATCACTGAAAACAGTGATCCTATTGGTTGGTGTGCTTGTTTAATTTAAAATTGCTATTTAATTTATACATTAAATTGCATACATATTTCTTATTAAAGAAATCTGACCTTGGGGTATCCTCCCATTTGTGAAGAGAAACTCTAGAAGACTGGAGAATAAAATGAAAGGAAAATAAACTGGCAAAAAAGTAAGGTACTCAAGGTAATGATAAACAGAAGAGTATAGGAAAATCTGGAGCATTCACTTGCTCATGAGATTGCAGTTAATGTCATAAAATGAAAGGACAAATAAAAAATCTTGCCACACTAAACTAAATTCAGTCAGTCAGTTCAGTTGCTCAGTCATGTCCAACTCTTTGCAACCGCATGGACGGCAGCACACCAGGCTTCTCTGTCCATCACCAACTCCCAGAGCTTGCCCCAATTCATGTCCATAGAATCGGTGATGCCATTCAGCCATCTCATCCTCTGTCCTCTGCTTCTCCTCCCACCTTCATTCTTTCCCAGCACCAGGGTCTTTTCCAATAAATCAGTTCTTCACATCAGGTGGTCAAAGTATTGAAGCTTCAGCTTCAGCATCACTTCCTCCAACTTATCTCAAAATGAAACTATAGTCATTAAGTATTACAGAGTTAGTAAAATATTTATTGCTATGCGTATATAAGGTGGAGGCTTTAATTAATTGGCAAAGCTGTATAATTGAAAATGTGCTGAACCACCA
The DNA here is from genome assembly GCF_033118175.1 of Dama dama. Taxonomy (NCBI): domain Eukaryota; kingdom Metazoa; phylum Chordata; class Mammalia; order Artiodactyla; family Cervidae; genus Dama; species Dama dama. The sequence continues at coordinate 54,465,100 of NC_083705.1, read as the reverse complement.
GTTAAATCAGATTGATAGCCACAGTTCTGATATTGATTGGCCATGGGGAGGCTATAATTTATACTAGTTCTGGTGTAAAAATGGCCTTATATTTTGGTTTTACCACCCTATTTTCCTCTCTTCCTCTCTCAATATCCATCTTTCCTCCCTCAATATTTATCTTTATTTCCATGTCTGTCTCTCTTCCTATTTTTCTCTCTGCCCATCCCCTACTCTCCTCAGAAAACATTAGCAAAGACTAGTTGAAATCATCCTGAATGACACACAGATGACTACAGTGCCCTCTATGAGTAGTTGATGTAGTGCTTTCTACTCCTCCTCTTTCAAAGTCTGCAGTGTGTACCGTTGTTGAACTAGGATGCTTTCTAACTCTCTCTAACCAGTTTGATTTGGTTCAACTTTGCTTCTAGAGAGTAAAGCTTCTAAACTGAGAGATGTACAATATGGAAGTTGCTGTTGTTCAGTCACTCAGTCCTGTCCAACTATTTGCAACCCCATGGAGTGCAACATGCCAGGCTTCCTCCTTCATGAACACCTGGAGCTTGCGCAAACTCATGTCCACTGAGTCACTGATGCCATCCAACCATATTGTCCTCTGTCATCATCTTCTCCTCCTGCCTTCAGTCTTTCTCAGCATCAGGGTCTTTTCCAAGGAGTCAGTTCTTCTTATCAGGTGGCCAAGGAGTTTCAGGTTCAGCATCACTCTTTCCAATGAATAGTCAAGATTGATTTCCTATAGGATTGACCAGTTTTATCTCCTTGCAGTCCAAGGGACTTTTAAATATTTTTAATATTGAAATGCTTTGTACATAACCTTATGTCTTTATTCCCTGTATAAATTTTATGTTAAAAGTAAGGTGACATTTGTCAACTAAATATGAAGTAATAATTAATGCAAACACAGGAAGATTAAGAATCTAAACAAAAAATTCATTTCAGTAATTTAAAAAATAACAATGATTTTGGGACAGTGAAAATATATTGATTCTTGATGCAATTAATGATATAATAAGAACTGCATAAGCAACATAAAGAATGTAAGTTGTTTTAAAAAATTAGATGGACACATTTTTCTTTTGTTTTTGTAAATGGATTAAAAATCAATCAAACCAAATGAGATGGATAGTGTTCCCTGCTCTTCATTTGGGGAAGAGTCTGAGAAGAACTGGTGACAACTCTTATAAATCTTCCAGAGAATTCACTAATGTAGCCACCTCTTCCTGGACTTTGTTTTTTTTTTTTTTTTCTTCCTCAGAAGCTACAAATGATTAATTAAATCTCCTTACTTGTTTTATGTGTGTTTATATTTTCTGTATCTTCTTGAGTCTGTTTTGGTAACTTGGTTATTTCTAGAAATATGTCCACTTTATCTAGGTTATCTAACTTGTTGGCATTTAACTATCCAGAGTATTCAATTACAATTCTGTTTCTGTAACGATCATATTTATGTCCCCACTTTCATCTCAGATTTTAGCTATTTGAGGTTTATTTTCCCTAAGTAAAGCTAGTTAAAAGCTTTTAAATTTTGTTAATCTTTAAAAAAATGTGATTTTTTCTACTACTTTTCTATTTTTTAGTTAGTTTATCTCTGCTCTAATCTTTATTACTTCCTTCCCTCTATTTACTGTTGGTCAGTCACTCAATCCTATCTGCCTGTTTGCACTCCCATGGACTGTAGCCTGTCCTTCACCATTTCTCAGAGTATGTTCAAAGTCATGTCCATTGAGTCGGTGATGCCGTCTAACCATCTCGTCCTCTGTTGCCCTCTTCTCCTCCTGCCTTTAATCTTTCCCAGCATTAGGGTATTTTCCAATGAGTTGGCTCTTTGCATCAGGTGGCCAAACCTATTTACTGTTAGGTTTGTTCTTTTTTCCCCTCGTTCCTCTAAGGCATAAAGTTAGTTGCTGATTTGATGTCTTTCAACATCTTCCAGCTCTAATTTGCTCTCTGAGCACAGTTTTTACTGTATCCCATAAAATCTGGTATGCTGTGTCTTAATTTTTATGTATCTTAAGATGTTTTACTGTTTACTTGTGATTTCTTCTTTGACCTATTGATTACTTAGAGTTTTCTTTTTAATTTCCACATATTTGTGATTTTTTTCTAGTTTTCTGTCTATTAGTGATTTTCAGATTTATTGCATACTTGTAAAAGAAAATACATTGTATAATTACAATTTTTTATACTTATTAGGACTTGCTTTGTGGCTTAATATACGATGTTTCTTGGATAATGTTCCATGTTCATTTGAGAAGAATATCTATTCTACCGTTGTTTGTTAAAATAAAACATATATGCTGATTTATAGCCACCTCTGTTCTACTAACACGGAGTATCTTTATTCATCATTTCAATTTCAACCTATTTTCTGATATAAAGTGAGTCTCTTGTAGATGTTATTTTGTTGGATCATACTTTGTTTCCATTCTGCTAGTGATTGTCTTTCAATTGATGAGTTTAATGCATTTACATTTAAAGTAATTACTGATAAGAAGAGTATTTCTATAATTAATTATTTGCTTTTAGTTTGTCTTATACTTTTTGTTCTTTTTCTCGATTACTGTCTTCTTTTGTGCTTTATTTTCTTGTAGGATGGCTGTTTGATACTCTTCCCGCTCCCTTTTTTATGTATTTTCCAGATTTTTCTTTGTGGTTATTCTGGGAACTGAGTTAGTTAACATCTTAAATTTATAATAATCCTGCTTGCATTGATATAATATAGCTTCCACAGCATACAACTCTACTCATATAAGCACACCATACCTTCTTTATATTGCTACTGTTATAATTTATATATTCATAAACTGTGTTCATTAACACAGATTTACAAATTTTGTGTGGATTTGTATTTATCTAAATAGTAAAAAACACGGAGCTAAAAATTTTGAATAATCATACTACTCACCTTAATATTTACCTATGCAGTTACCTATGCCATTCTTTCTTTAAACACACACACACACACACACACACATTGCATAGCATCATTTTTATTGTACTGTGAGTATCCCTTTAGCATTTCTTATAGGACAGCTCTACCACTGACAAAATTTCCAAATTTTCACTTATATCTAATATCATAATTTTTCCTATATTGAAGGATATTTTGGTGTTATAGAATTAAAAATCAACAGTTTTTGTTTTTCCACACTTTAACTATATTATACTGATGTCTTATGGCTTCCATGATTTTCTGAAGACAAATTAGCTATTAATTTTATTCAGGAACAATTGCATATAAATAATTGCTTTCAGAATCATTTATTTGCATTTCTTGCAAATGTAGAATTGTGTCTTTTATATAATTTGAGGATAAAAGGCCATTTTTATTTAAGTATATTTTTCTGTCCTTTTCTCTCTTTCCTTTCCTACTGAGTCACTCATTATGTGTATGTTGATATCTTATTGCCCCACAGATTTCTTAGGTCTGTTCTTTTCTTCATTCTTTTTATCATTCTCCTCCTCAGACTGAATAATTTCAAACGGTCTTTATTTTAAGTTTCCTGATTCTTATGCTTGTTCAAATCAGGTCTTGAAATTATCTCGTGAGTTTTTAATTTCAGTCTTTTACTTTCCAGCTAAACAAAATTCTTCCTGGTTCCATTTTTTACATAATTTACATCAGTTGGGTCACCAATTTGTCAAAGCTTTCCTTCAGATCTCTGTGTATATTTGGACATTTGGTTTAAAGTCTCTGTCTAGTAAGTCTAAAGCCTGTAATACCATTGATACAGTTTGTTACTCTTTTAAATACAATTAACATACTCTCTTGCTTATTTGCATGTTTCATCTTTGGTTGTTTTTATAAAGTGGACATTTCAAATAAACTAATAGGCAACTGTAGATATTACAATCTTCAGATTCTAAATGCTTTTATTTGCCACTTGCTCTAAGCTGTAGCTGTTTAACTTTTTTTTTTTTTAATCTGTATTCTTTACTATGAATGTCATCTGAAATCTGTATTCCATTTTTAGTCTATTGACAGAAATTTCCTTGAATTCCTTGAATGCCAAGAAGGGAGAGAGAGAGATAAGAAAACTTTGACAAGACAAGACAAAATAAGACCTACTCTTACTCACTCTTTCCAGATTGGTTCTGTGATGAAACACACATTGCCTCCTTCCATGTATATTCAGGTCATCTGTAATTATGCTTTAGTCTTCATGTGGACTAAACCTAGAGATTAGCCAAAGGAGAAATCTTAAAGTGTTCTTAGACCTTTATTTTTCTGAACAGATATCTTCTGCAGAACATTCATGTCACTAGGTAAGATGACACTAGGTAAAATGTAAGCCCTAAATTCCCCAATATACACAGGTGATTTCAAATGTCCTAATTTCAAAGTAACAAACAGAAAATGAAACAAAACTTATCTCCCAGCTTTTCTTTCTAGGCTTTTAGTTTTCTATTGTTTACTTCTACTTTATTTTTTTTGTTCTGTTTTCTTATGAGGATCCTAGGATTACATCAGATCAACCCAAATAATCCAGAGAAAAATCTTCTCATCCAAGATCCTTAACTTAATCATATATGCAAAACATCTTTTGCCAGGGTCCACTTCACAGGATCTGAAGATTAGAACATGAACACCAGGAAGGGTCATTATTCAGCCTACCAAAATAACTAACAGTATGTGATTTCATTTTGCAGAGTTAAATTTTAGGTAGTAAAACCAGGTATTACACAGATATTTTACATGATTTTTGGCAAAAATAACAAAATAAAACAAATAACTCTTAATCTTAAACAATTGTTTTATGTTCTTTTCTTCTGTACTTATCCACACTCATGGACTTTCCTGACAGTTCAGTTGGTAAAGAATCCACCTGCAATGCAGGAGAGCCTGGTTCAATTTCTGGGTTGGAAAGATCCACTGGAGAAGGGATAGGCTACCCACTCCAATATTCTTAGGCTTCCCTTGTTGCTCAGCTGGTAAAGAAGCTACCTGCAATGCGGAAGACCTGGGTTTAATCTCTGAGTTGAGAAGATCCCCTGGAGAAGGGAAAGACTACCACTCTAATATTCTGGCCTGAAGAATTCAATGGACTGCATAGTCCATGGTGTCGACAAGAGTCAGACATGACTGAGCAAATTTCACATACATACTCATGAAAATTAATTTATATTTATCTGAGAACATATATGTTAATAATTGGATTTTGTCCTTGGAAATATGTTATTGAAGATATTTTGCCCTTTCAAATAAAGAGACTAACAGTTTTTAATTCACATATTCTCACAGGTGACCCTCCATATTATTTTTCTCATGTGCCATACTACACTTCTGAAAAGTATATTTTTTTCTAAAGTCACTGCACTCCAGTTTTCCTATGCCAATTAATCTCTAGCAACTCATTTTATTTGCCTGACAGTCTGTCAGCTACTAAAGGTAGCTTTTGTCTTTTGTTAAATGCTTACCTTTCCATTTTTAAAAAGATTCATATTCTTTGTCTGGACATCATCAAACTATCATTCTCTAGTAAATGTCAAACTTTATCATTTTTCTCATATAATAACTGTACCTATAATTGTATTTATATCTCCATTAATTTCATAAAATATTTCATGAGGTTAAATTTTAATGTATATCCATATGATGAAAATATATTAAATTAGTCCCCCATTTTAGATAGATGAATTGTTCCCATTATATCAATGATAGTTTGTTTCTTTCAATTACTATCCCAAATAGAAAGTCTGGAATAATATTCTATATTTTGGTTTTGATTACTTATCTTTTACTACTGGCTGTTAGAATGAAATGGTTTTCATTCTGAATGAGAAAGTTTTCAGCTCACTAAATACTAAACAGACCTTCCCCTAACAAGACAAACAAACACATAAAAAAAAAAAAAGCAAAAGAGAAGAAACACAAATTCAAGATATGAGCTTCAAACATTTGAATATGCTTTCTCTCCCGAGACATTGGGAATATTTAGTAAAGTAAATTCAGTTAATTATTAAAAATATCCAATCCCATGGACAGAGGAACCTGGCAGTCTACACTCCACAGGGGGTTGCAAAGAATCAGGACATGACTGAAGCGACTCAAGAAGAAGACATTTAAGATATTTTTGCCCAGAATTTCATTAATATTGATGCAAACATTATTTGAACACAAAGAGATAGTACTTTATCTCATAATATTGCCAACTAGCATACATGATATTATTTCAGCGTATTAGAAATTACACATAAACATTTTAATCACATGTTTTTAATTGTTATTTTATCTTTTTAGGAGAAGCAAAGCATAGATCTACGGTTTAGACAATTAGTCTTTGCTTATATTTTTCTTTCTTTCTTTACACTGATAATGTCATTTTTAGAATTATATCAAGATTATTTTAAGATTGAGTAGAAATGTCCTTGACGTTTCACCTTTTAAATAAGAATTTTAAGAGCATACTATTACTGTGAACCCTGAACTTCCAGATGTTCAAGCTGGTTTTAGAAAAGGCAGGAGAGCCAGAGTTCAAACTGCCAACATCAGCTGGGTCATTGAAAAAGCAAGAGAGTTCCAGAAAAACACCTATTTCTGCTTTATTGACAATGCCAAAGCCTTTGACTGTGTGGATCATAATAAACTGTGGAAAATTCTGAAAAGAGATGGGAACACCAGACCATCTGACCTGTCTCTTGAGAAATCTGTATGCAGGTCAGGAAGCAACAGTTAGAACTGGACATGGAACAACACACTGGTTCCAAATAGGAAAAGGCGTACATCAAGGCTGTATATTGTCACCCTACTTATTTAATTTATATGCAGTGTACATCATGAGAAACACTGGGCTGGAGGAAGCACAAGCTGGAATCAAGATTGCTGGGAGAAATATCAATAACCTCAGATATGCAGATGACACCACCCTCATGGCAGAAAGTGAAGAAGAACTAAAGAGCCTCTTGATGAAAGTGAAAGAGGAGAATGAAAAATTTGCGTTAAAGCTCAACATTCAGAAAACTAAGATCATGGCATCAGTTCCCATCATTTCATGGCAAATAGATGGGGAAACAGCGTAAACAGTGGCTGACTTTATTTTTCTGGGCTCCAAAATTACTGCAGATGGTGATTGCAGCCACGAAATTAAAAGACGCTTGCTCCTTGGAAGAAAAGTTACAACCAACCTAGACAGCATATTAAAAAGCAGAGACATTACTTTGCCAACAAAGGTCCGTCTAGTCAAGGCTATGGTTTTTCCAGTGGTCATGTATGGATGTGAGAGTTGGACTATAAAGAAAGCTGAGTGCCAAAAAATTGAAGCTTTTGAGCTGTGGTGTTGGAGAAGACTCTTGAGAGTCCCTTGGACTGCAAGGAGATCCAACCAGTCCATCCTAAAGGAGATCAGTCCTGGGTGTTCATTGGAAGGACTGATGTTGAAGCTGAAACTCCAATACCTTGGCTACCTGATTCGAAGAGCTGACTCATTGGAAAAGACCCTGATGCTGGGAAAGATTGAGGGCAGGAGGAGAAGGGGATGACAGAGGATGAGATGGTTGGATGGCATCACCGACTCAATGGACATGGGTTTGGGTGGACTCCGGGAGTTGGTGATGGACAGGGAGGCCTGGCGTGCTGTGGCTTATGGGGTTGCAAAGAGTCGGACATGACTGAGCAATTGATCTTAACTGAACTGAATATTACTGTGTGTGCATCAGTGTCTCAACCATGTCTGACTCTTTTTGACCCCATGGAGTATATATAGGCCAGCAGGTCCCTTGGTCCATGGAATTCTCCAGGCAAGAATACTGGAATGGTTTGCCATTTCCTACTCCAGGGGATCTTCCCAACCCAGGGACTACGTTGCAGGCAGATTCTTTACCATCTGAGCCACTAGGGAAGCCCCAATATTCCTGGAAGAATCAAAGCTGAATGACTTAGATGGGTGATTTTAAATGTCTGTGGTTATAATTAGGGTTGTAGAAGTTCACTAGCATGTACTTTCAGTAACAATGTAGAATAGAAATGGATTTACTGTAAGCTTTTTGTTCTTAAAACTTTAATTTACTATCATTAAGTTTGACATTTATTGAGCATATATATGTTAATCAAGGTGCAAATTATCTTTTGGAATAAATTAATTGGATTTATACATCCCTTTTAGAAGACTGTTACTATTATCACCCCTATTTTCTAGATGTAGACATTGATAAAATGTACAAGTAACCATCAAGACCAAATAGCTAATAATAAAATATGAAGTTAGATGTTTCTGACTCTTCTCAAATATTCTGAGGTCAACAAGCAGTACAGATTTAAGCCACTTAGTCTGTATTTTTTACAAACAATGGGCATATTTTAAATGAAATGTGCAAATTTCTCCTACATAACTATTTTCTTTATTTGTAGTTTTGAAACCTGTCTATAAAAATAGTAAGTTAAACTACATTATCATTTGATTTTTCAATGCTTTATTTCTACAAGCAAACACTATTCTCCAGTGGTAGCTAATATTTTTGAAAATATGACTTTGTCCTTCACCTAAATGGTAAATAGTTGTCTTTTCTGCCAATCACTTTTAACTCTGCACTGTAAGCTAAAGGTGATATGGCTTATTGCAAAAGACAAGGGTCATCAGGAAAACTGCATTTCAGTATTCCTTGATGTGTGTGAACCACCAATTGTGAAGAAAAGCCTTGAGCATGAACAATGAAATCATAAATTCTTTTGCAATCTATTCTATGTATAAAAGAAAAATAAAGATAAATGTAACTAAGAACTGAATATGATATCATTGATAATGAAATGCATTCATCCCAAGATGAGAGGAAAAAACATATTTGATATATTGAAGAGAACATATACTTTAATTTTATTGAAATTTATATTAAAATTTTAAAGAAACACAGGTAATAAGGACATAAAAATTGAAACTGTATACAGAAAAAGTACAGGCAAAAATGATAAAGGATGGAAGCAAAAAAATTTAACTTCTCCCCAAAATTGTAGGCATGAATAACATTGATCTCTTCTAAACTCCTAATCCCAATTTGTCTTGAGAGTTATCCATTGTAACAAAATTTGTCAGATTCAGCAAAAAATAGTTGTTTTGCTATTAAGATAAATAAATAACTAAAATAAATAACTATATTATCATCACCAAGGTCCTATTATTGCAGCAGTGCCCTCATTCACCACTTGGATAACTCACTGAACAATAGTTATAAAGTGTTTAAATGTATATTGCAGTCTCCTGAATTCTGGAGAAGAAATTCTGGAGAATTTAACAGATGCAAAATACAATAGAAAATATTCTCAATTTTGTCGGGAAGCAAAAACTTATAGGAAATAAAAACCATGAAGATGAAAATGACTACATTTAAATAAACATCAATAGCTTGGGTAAAAATAAAAGAATAACATGTAAAAGAATTTCACAGGCAAATGAAAAGACTATAATCTGGCATGGTCAGAACTCCTAACACAAAATACATAAAAGATGAACTGCGTCAAGCAAGTTTTCAGTGTTATTTTTCCAACAACATTTGCTCCCTTCAAGTCTCACATTTTGTTAATTCTTTCAACATTGAAACATTTTCATTATTATCTCATATTTGTTACGATGATCTGTGGTCACTGATGTTCTGATCTGTGGTCAAGAGTACTATCTTAATTGTTTTGGGAGTGCCACAAACCACACCCCTATAAAATGGTGAGACACGTGTGTATTCTGACCACTCCACTGGCCGTTTTGCTATCTCTTTCTCTTCTCATGCCTTCCTATTCCCTGAGACACTGGCATTCAATGGCATTGAAATTAGGTTGGCTAATAATCCTATAATGGACTCTATAAGTGTTCAAGTGAAAGGAAGAGTTCCATATCTCTCATTTTAACTCAAAGGCTAGATAAGATTAAGCTCTGTGAGGAAGGTATGTTGAAAATCTAAGATAGGCTAAAAGTTAGTCCTCTTGTGCCAAACAGCCTAGTTATGAATGCAAAGGAAAGTTCTTTAAGGAAATTAAAAATGCTACTCCAGTGAACACAAGAATGATAAGAAAGTAAAATAGCCTACTGCTGATACTGAGAAAGCTTTAATGGTCTGGATAGAAGATCAAATCGGGCACAATATTCCCTGTTGTTGTTCAGTTACTAAGTCACGTCCAACTCTGCAAACTCATAGACTATAGAACAGCAGGCTCCCCTGTCCTCCACTATCTCCTGGAGTTTGCTCAAATTCATGTCCCTTGAGTCAATGATGCTATCTAACAATCTCATCCTCTGCCTTTAGGCAAAGTCCAATCTAGAGCCAAAGTCATAATTATCTTCAATTCTATGAAGGCTGTGAGAGGTGACAGGCCTGAAGAAAAAAAAAAGTTTAAAGCAAGCAGAGGTTGCATGATATTAAAAAAAAAAAAGAAGCCATCTCTGTAAAGTACAAGGTGAAGTAGAAAGTGTTAACATAGAAGCTAAGGCAAGTTATACAGAAGAGCCAGCTAAAATAACTAAACAAAGTGGATTGCCACACTAAATAAAATATTTTCAATTGGAAGAAGACGCCATTTAGGACTAGCTAAAGAAGAGTCAATTCCTGGCTTCGAAGCACCAAAGTACAGGCTGACTCTTGTTAGGGGTTAATATAGCTCATTAAATTGAAGTCAATGCTCATTCACTATTCTGAAAATCCTAGGATCCTTAAGAATTATACTAAATCTATCCTGATTTTGCTCTATAAATGGAATAACAAAACCTGGATAATGGTACATCTGTTTACAACATGCTCTACTGAATATTTTAAAACCACTGTTGAGACCTACTGCTCAGGGGAAAAAAATAAATCCAAATGTTACTGCTTAGTGACAATGCACCTGGTCAACCAAGAACTCTGACGCAGATACATAATTAGATTCAGTTTTTTTTTCATCCCTGCTAACACATAATACAACACCCATTCTGTAGTCCATGGATCAAGGAGTAATGTTGACTTTCTAGTCTTAATATTTAAGAAATACATTTCTTAAGGCTATAGATGCCATAGATAGTGATTTTTCTGAGGGATCCAGACACAGTAAATTGAAAAATCTCCTGGAAAGGATTCAGCATTCTAGATGGCATTAAGAACATTTGTGATTCCTGGGAAGAGGTCACAATATCAACAGGACTTTGGAATAAGTTGATTCCTACCCTCATGAATGACTGGGGGGTTCAAGACTTCAGTAGAAGAAATAACTACAGATGTGATGGAAATAGCAAGAGAACTAGAATTAGAAGTGGAGCCTCAAGACAGCAGTAAATTGCTACAATCTCATGATACAACTTTACGGATAAGGAGTTGTTTCTTATGGATGAGCAAGCAAATTGATTTCTGAAAACAGAATCTATTCCTGGTAAAGATGTTGTGAAGGTTATTGAAATAACAAAGAGAATTTATAATATTACATAAACTTAGTTGGTAAAGCAACAGCAGGGTTTGATTCCAATTTTGAAAGAAGTTCTAGTGTGGGTAGAATGCTATTAAATAGCAAGGCATGCTACTAATGTGGCAAACTTCACCATTGTCTTATACTAAGAAATTGCCACAGCCATCCCAGCCTTTAGCAACCACTACCCTCATGAGTCAGAAGCCATCAACACTGAGGCATGAACATCTACCAGCAAAAAGATTACAACTCAATGAAAGTACAGATGATTGTTATCATCTTTGAAGAGTAAGTTAATTTTTAATTAAGGTATGTACATTTTTTTAGAAATAATGCTATTACATACTTAACTATGGTATAAGGCACACATACCTTTTCCATCATTGGGAAACTAAAATATATTCTTGGTATCTTTTTATTGTCATATTCACTTTATTTTGGTGGTCTGGAAACAAACCCACAATAGCTAAGTTATACAGGGATTAATGGAGAAGGCAATGGCACCCCACTCCAGTACTCTTGCCTGGAACCTCCCATGGACGGAGGAGCCTGGTGGGCTGCAGTCCATGGAGTCGCTAAGAATCGGACACGACTGAGCACCTTCACTTTCACTTTTCCCTTTCATGCATTGGAGAAGGAAATGGCAGCCCACTCCAGTGTTCTTGCCTGGGGAATCTCAGGGACGGGGGAGCCTGGTGGGCTGCCGTCTATGGGTCACACAGAGTCGGACACGACCGAAGCGACTTAGCAGCAGCAGCAGCAGCAACAGGGATTAAGCCCCAGGCTTTATTTCCAGAGTTATTCAAACTATCTACACCAGATATAGAATTTTCATTTTTATCACTTATCTTGGCATAAGGATGGAGCTTTTCTTCCCCTATATATATTTAGTTAGTTGCTTAATTAGGCTCATTTGAGATTTGTTTTTTATGACTAACTTAAAATCCCAAATAAGGAGACTGATACAAATTATTCTGAGAGATGACTATTTGGCCAATCATTTTCATAGAACCTTATTGCTTCATAAACTTGTTTCTTAACAGTTTCCAGAGTAGATTTTTTTTTTTTTTAACTATCTGTCATTGGGATATACAGCATCCGTGAACTGCATGTGGTGGATCTTATGTGTATGCACTTTAACAACCTTCAGCAGTCCTAGTATGAAAATTTCTGTGTCCCTTTTAATCTCCAAAAGGGATACTATCTGATCTCTGACAATCTTGTATAAATGAAAATGGCATGATTTTCACAAAAGGCTTGAAGAAAAGTGGGAAATAACATTTACTAAGAAGTTGTGTTGGAACATGGAAAATGAGCATCCCTTTTGTTCTCAAAGCAATCTTGAATGTGAAAAAAGTGAAAGTGTTAGTTGCTCAATCCTGTCCAACTCTTTGTGACCCCATTGACTGCACCCCGCCAGGCTCCTCTGTCCATGAAATTCTCCAGACAAGAATAATGGAGTGGGTAGCCATTCCCTTCTCCAGCAGATCTTCCAAACCCAGCAATTGAACCTGGCTCTCCTGCATTGAAGGCAGATTCTTTACCAAGCCACCAAGGAAGCCCAACATAAAGGAATGAAATTTTTAAAAGATGAAATTAGATCAATTCGGCTAGAACAAATTTTGCGTAGACAAAAAGCTTAGCAAGGTGATTTTAATTTGATACTGAAGAATCTAAAATACTAGTGTTTCTTTTTTAATTTTATTTTTATTCTTATCATTTATCAAAACACAATGGCATATTAATTGTATTTGTTAGAACTATTACTTCTTCTATCTGTGACTCCCCTCCATCACACTTCCCATCTGTGTTTGGTAGCAGAACACAATTCTCGTAACTGATAAAGTGGAAGTGAAGTTGGAGTAGCATTTATTATAGGTTAGGTGGAACATATTTATGTGGATCAGAATCATCTCTATCCATAGTTACACTTTTCTTATCTGTCTGCGGAAGTAATAGCCTGGTACAATTCTAACAGCCACTGTCAAAACCCAACTAAGGTCACGAAAGGATACAGTCTCACTCAAGATCATGTCATGATATATATTCTATGGTATTAATTTTTGGATTTATGTAGGTAGTAAAAGAAAGAAAACTATATTGAGTGTTCAAAATTGAATTTAGTCTGTGTGAAATGTATTAGATGTGCAAAATTTAAAGGAATATTTGATTTCCATTTCTTGTCTAGTCAAAATAGAATATTTCTCTCAACGAAAATGTACTTGATGGCTATATATATATATATATATATATATATATATATATATATATATACACACATAGGTATAGATATAAATATTTCACAATGTGAATTGCTTGAATAAAAAAATGATTCCTGTGTTTGCAGGGCATAAAACTTCATCATTACTACAAAATGTTAATAGCTATATCTGTGAAATAGCATGTTCTGTATATTCCAAGCTATAGAATATCATCTTAATAAATCACCAATAATGAAATAAAACCTGGAAAAAAAAGTTTCCTTAACTAGCAATAATGAAAATAATAAAGTAATTGATCCTTCTGGTAGGTATCACAATTCAAGTGATATTATATTCTCACTATAAAAACAGAATAAAATTTTTCCACACAAAGAGGCTATCAAAAAGTATACTGATGGGCATTATTTCAGAATAAGAATACTGGATAGTTTATTGATATAAATATCAAGCCAGCATTCCCAATTCATAATTGTATTTGCAGTTTTTAAGAAGGTATAACATTAGATTTATTTTCTTATTTATTTTGGAAGACCTCTCTAAATGAATAAACTTCAAGAAACAAAAAATCTACATCCTATCTGTGCTTAAATCTCATTATATCTCAAATTGTGAAGTGCAGGTGGAGTTACCAAAGGATAAGCACAGGTTAAAGCAGTAGGGGGAATCACTGAAGAAGCTGAATGCTCAATGTGAGAGTCATCTCTGAGTTTGCCTTGAAAAATGCCGGACAATCATTGCTTCGGATTGGCATCTTCAGCAAGAGAGAGAGCAAATGATTTGCATCACAATGAATCCAAGGAAGAATAACCCACTCCATTTTCCCTGACACCAACCTCCAGCAGTTTTGAGACAGCAGATGGATAACCTTGTCTATGTACAACTGGATTTATCAGTCATTCAAGTAGTGGGAGGGCAGAACAGTTTCATCTGATTTAAAATTTTGAAGTAATATGTATCGCTCACCCTTGAGAGCCAAATTTAGACTCATTATATGTGGGAATGTGTCCAAGACTGTGAACAATTTCTGGTTCTTATATCTATATGCCACAAGATTTTCACAGCCTCTAGTTTTAGAGCCAATTGATTTTGAGATACTAACAAAGGCTCCTTTGAAGAATTGCCATTTAGAGGTAAAAAATTTCAGAGAAACCACAGATTTGGCAAATTATAGGAAACAGGGAAGAGGCTTCCTTTGGAAGGAAATGCTTAAAAAATTAATAGAAAATACAGTGTGATCAGGTGGAGGATTTAGAAAGAATAGAGAAAGATAATGCTTAAGTTGTCCATCTCCTCAGATGCTCACATTTTATTGAAAAAAAAGGTTTAGACTTGAAATAATTAAGCAAATGGCTTTCACTAATCTAACTCTCTCCTTCCCTAGACCTCGGACCCTGACTGAAGCAAAACATATAATCAAACACAATAAAATCATATTCTAAATTACTGGCCACTAACCCACTGGCCTTCTGTGCTAATTTGTTATATTCTGTTTGTCTACCAATTTACTCACTGTCCTATATAATCCTTTCATTCACTACATCTGACTTTAAATCTTCAACACTCTGTCCTCCTTACCATTAGCTGGTAACCTTTGCTTCTCTTTTAACTGACACTATAGAATAAATCAAAAGAGAATGGCTACCTGAACTATTCCATCTGTTCATATACTGTGGTCAGAGTCAACGGTTTCTCCTGCTCATACAGAGGGACTATCACTGCTCTACACTAAGGCAAACTTGTCCATTTTTGCATTCAGCCCCATCTCTTTTCACCCATTCAAACAATGCCCCAGAAAATGGCCCTTTCTGCCATAACTTCCCTAAACTGATTCTATTAGTAAACAGTAATAGACTCTTGTTTACTTTAAAAAACGGAAAAAAAAAAAAACAACACACTTTTCATCATATAATACTTTCCTCTATTTTCTGCATAGTTACTCTGGTTTATCTTTCTTTATTTTTCTGTTGCTCAAATGTATCAAGTGATTTCTTACTCCAGGAGCTCTGTATGTGCTCTAAATTCAAACTGCAACCACTTCTACATGATGGTTATATGATTTTGCATCTGCATCACGTTCACGTCCTTCAGGTTTTTCTTAAAATTTCATGTTATCATGGAGGCCTTCAATGAGGACTATTTATAATACAGCACTACGCCCCTAGCACCCCATACTTCCTATCAAAGCTTACTCTGCTTCTGCTGTATCTTCCCTCCTAATTCTTGTCCCTCTTTGACATACTGCATATTCAGAAAATGGCTTTTTTATTACAGTGTGAGCTCCATGAGAATAGGAGATATTTAATATTTTAATGATACATTTTAGCCAATGAAATATAAAATTAGAGATACAGAGAAAATGACAATTAAAAAGAAAATATGTGATTTGTCAAAAAGAACAACAAATAGTACAGTGGTAAAACTACTGAGTTTTCCAATTTAATTTAGTTGCCTTCTCAGTTCAGTGGGAAATGCTGTATTATCTGGGAAATGGAATTTAAAGCCAAAAGCTATGCAGCAGCATAGTTTACTTATCAGTTGAAAAAAAACTTTAGTTGTTAAGATCCAGTGTTCATCAGTGCATGACACAAATCAGAATACCATATATTGTTGACATAAACGTAAATGGGCAAAGCCTCTTTGGAAAGCAATAGGTAGTGTCTATTATTATATTTCTTTCAACAAACATATTCCGTTTCTGTGGCAGTGTGTTATAGAAATAGGCACACATGTATCTCTAGATATACATAAATATTTTAAAATCTTTTAAATGGATACTTATGAATTCATGTATACATGTATGAATAATAAACTTAGATAAAATAAATCAATAATGAACTTATTAAAAGGAAGTCTGGAAGAAAGGAAAAAAGAAGGGGAATGATTATATTATAGCTGTGATATAGTATATCTTGAGAGATAAGCCCTAAAATGTCAGGGAAGCCATAGTTACTCTCGAGGAGCTTTGCCTCTATAAAAATGCCCATTTCTCATACACTATACTAATGACCACAGTTAAAAAGCTAAGCTGTTCTTCAAGGTTTGCCAAGTATGATAAAACTGTGAGTGTGGAAGCACTTTGGTTATATAATATTAGACCCTTACTATGCTATCTGCAAATTTGGAAAACTCAGCAGTGACCACAGGACAGGAAAAGGTCAGTTTTCATTCCAATCCCAGAGAAAGGCAATGCCAAAGAATGCTCCTACTACCGCATAATTGCACCCATCTCACAGGCTAATAAGTAAAGCTCAAAATTCTCCAAGCCAGGCTTCAACAATACGTGAACCGTGAACTTCCAAAAGTTCAAGCTGGTTTAAGAAAAGGCAGAGGAACCAGAGATCAAATTGCCAAAATCCACTGGATCATTAAAAAAGCAAGAGAGTTCCAGAAAAACATCTATTTCTGCTTTCTTGACTATGCCAAAGCCTTTTACTGTGTGGATCACAATAAACTGTGGAAAACTCTGAAAAGAGATGGGAATATCAAATCACCTGACCTGCCTCTTGAGAAATCTATATGCAGGCCAGGAAGCAACAGTTAGAAATGGACATGGAACAACACACTGTTTCCAAATAGAAAAAGGCGTACATCAAGGCTGTACATTGTCACCCTGCTTATTTAACTTATATGCAGTGTACATCATGAGAAATGCTGGGCTGGATGAAGCACAAGCTGGAATCGAGATTGCCGGGAGAAATATCAATAACCTCAGATATGCAGATAACACCACCCTTGTGGCAGAAAGTGAAGAAGAACTAAAGAGCCTCTTGATGAAAGTGAACGAGGAGAGTGAAAAAGTTGACTTAAAGCTCAACATTCAGAAAACAAACATCATGGCATCCGGTCCCATTACTTCATGGCAAATGGATGGGGAAACAGTAGAAACAATGGCTGACTTTATTTTGGGGGGCTACAAAATCAATGCAGATGGTGACTGTAGCAATGAAATTAAAAGACGCTTACTCCTTTGGAGAAAAGTTACAACCAACCTAGACAGCATATTAAAAAGCAGAGACATTACTTTGCCAACAAAGGTTCGTCTAGTCAAGGCTATGGTTTTTTTTGTTTTGTTTTGTTTTTTTTTACTTTTTCTTTTTTATCCATTTATTTTTATTAGTGGGGATCGGGATGGGGAATACATGTAAATCTATGGCTGATTCATGTCAATGTATGACAAAAACCACTACAATATTGTAAAGTAATTAGCCTCCAACTAGTCAAGGTTATGGTTTTTCCAATATTCATGTATGGATGTGAGAGCTGGACTATAAAGAAAGTTGAGTGCCGAAGAATAGATGCTCTTGAATTGTGATGTTGGAGAAGACTCTGGAGAGTTCCTTGGACTCAAGGAGATCCAACCAGTCCATCCTAAAGGACATCAGTCCTGAATATTCATTGGAAGGACTGATGTTGAAGCAGAAACTCCAATACTTGGCCACCTGATGTGAAGAACTGACTCATCTGAAAAGACTGTGATGCTGGGAAAGATTGAGGCAGGAGGAGAAGGAGACGACAGAGGATGAGATGGTTGGATGGCATCACCAACTCAATGCACATGAGTTTGAGTAAACTCCTGGAGTTGGTGATGGACAGGGAGGCCCAGCGTGCTGTAGTCCATGGGGTCGCAAAGAGTTAAACATGGCTGAGCGACTGAACTGAACTGAACTGAACTGATGCTATCTGCCCTTTTCTGGCCAAAGCAAGGGTTCCAAGATGAGGATCAGATTATCCTAACATTGACACCAGTCTATGCAAGGAGCTAGCATGCTTATGTTTTGGACTTTTCAGTTATGCTATGCAATCTGATGCAGTAAAGGTTGGTTCCCTGCTAATATTTTGGAATCCACCACAGGAACTAAGGGGGGAGAGACTACTGTACATTACTGATGGAGATGGTCAAAGTAGCAAAATTTTATTTCCAATAATATAAAAATCTTAGTTTTTGAAGAAATTTCTTTATAAATAAATGGGTCACAGTTTGCATCATTATGTAGCAATGTTTTAAAAAAATAACTCCAGATTTAGGTCTTAAAGATGTATATAAGTCAAGTGTTTCCAAGAGAAACAGGACCCAAAGGATTTGCGTATATAGAAATAAATTATTTTAAGGAATTGGCTTGTGCATTTATAGATATTGGCACATCCAAAATTTGCAGGGCAGACTGGCAGGCTGGAGACTTATCAAATGCTTTAGTTGAAGTCTTAAGACTGTATACTGCCAAAGTCCCTCTTGCTAAAGGGGAGGTCAGTCTTTTGTTCAGTAAAAGCCTGCAACTTATTGGATGAGGCCCATCCACATTATGGTAAACAATCTACTTTACTCATAGTCCACCAATTCATGTTCATCTCTTTCAAAAACCCTCTCACAGAAACACTTATATTGTTTTGATCGACATTTGGGCTCTGTGGCCCAGCCAAGCTGTCAGGTAAATTTAAATATCACACAAAATAAAATTAATTTATAATCTTTCTACTTTCTCAAACTCAGTAGAGAATCCATGCATAGAAAACTATAAAACTGAGACTATAATGTGTTTATTTAGCATATAAGTTTAAAATAACATTTGATTTTTGTTTGCTCTAAAATGATGTAAAGAAAGTCTTGACTAGGGGCACCATGAGAGAATTTTTTGCAGATATAAGAAAATCATATAAATGATTATATGTTGCATGTTCAAATATGTATGTGTTTTTGTATGAAAACAATATTCACAGATTTTCTTCAATCGGTGCTACAAACCGACTGTTGCTGGCTACTGTGAATAACAACAACAACAAAATACAGCTAAGTAATAAAGATGAGGTTTAGTGATATTACACACAATCAGTTCGTGGATTTCATAACCTATTTTGAACTTGTGTTTGCAGTAGAATGGTAAAAAGGTATAGGTATAGTAGAAAAAGGTATTATTTATAGTATAAGTCAAGTCCTACATTTTACACAGGAGGAAACTTACCACAGACTATAAGTACTTTCTCTCTTCATAAACTTTTCATTGACAGAACAAGAACTAGTATGTAAATCTACTCATACTAGCCTCTGGCTGCAGAAATACATGACAATCACCTAGGTACCCAAATATGAGAATCATAATCTTTACAGGCTTTCCTTATTTGAATTATATTTTCTATACAGACAATGAAACTGTACAGAAATTAAGTCCAGTTTTACAATATCCCAATTACTTTCCTTTCCTTTTTTATTAATGTGATTCATTATGATAGATGCAATTTTACTACTTCAAATGAATGTCTTACCTTTGCATATAATATACATGTATACAATTCTACAAATAATTTTTTGTGATTTCTTTATATTTCCGTATGTAAATATAATATGCAGTGTGCTTTTACCACTCAAAAATTGTTTCTTATATACCAATATAGATTTTTAATCAGGATTATTGATTTTAATCATGACATTGTATTATAGATACAATTTACCCATTTTCCTATTTTCTGGGATTCATTCTTATAAATAATGATGCTATAAACCTTCATATGCCTTTTTAATTTTACAAAGTAGCTACAAAATGTCCATAGTGGTATGCTTTGAATCCTTTCTCTGTATCCTTTTGTGTATCTACTGTTGGGTTTCGTTGTTGTTTTTTACAGTTATCATGGGGCTTATCTTCATCATCTAACAGGATATAACAGTGTATTTTAATCTGATACAACTGAACTTTCATCACAGGCAAACACTCTACACATTTATTCCTGTTCTGTTGTGTATTTTTTATATACATGTATCTTTTTGTATTGTGTATCTATTAACAAATTATTGTGGGTATAATTATTTTCAGTACTTTTGTGCAGAAAACTTCTAAACTCCAGTTAAGTGACTAACCCACCACCGTATTATAATATTAGTACGGTCTGAATTTGACTGTAACTGACCTTGAGCGGTATGCTGCAGGTGGTCCTGCATCCTGGGTCCACAGGGACCCTCCAGGTGCCGGGGCGCTGGGTGAACCTGCCATCTGGATCCGGCTGACTGGATACAAGGCCAGGCCGCGGCCCGGTTTTTCGGCTCCTGCAATATGTCTGGGGCCACCGGAGCCACCAGGGCTGGCCAGGCGGTCGGCAAATCTGGAACGTGGGGCCCGGATGTTAGACTGCGGGTGAAGTCAGGCACTGAAGCGGCCTGGGAGCCCCGGCTGTGGGGCCTCAGTGAGGTCAGGACGGGCCTCTCCCGGAGAGGCCTGGGGTCTGGTTGGTGGGAACCGTGTAGAGCCAAAGTTCTTGGGGGGCAGCCGGGCCCCGGGGTGCGTCTGGGCCCTGGAGCCCTGGGAGCGGCCCGGTGCTGAGGTGGGTTGAAAGCCCGAGTCCGCAGTAGTGATCTGACTGACGTGTGGGGCCGGCTCAGGAGCCAGAGTTTCGCGGCTGAAGCTGAGGCCATAGGCGCCCCCCAGGGCTGTGGGAGCCCTCCAGGTTCAGAACTGGGAGGCCCGGGGAGCCCCGTGTTGCGGGGGCGTCGGGCCGGCCATGGGAGCCGGCAGGTACTGTGGTCAGCTCCGCGCCAGAGCAGCCGGGGCCACGGGAATCCTGGCGCACGGCGGGCCCGTGGCCGGGGACAGCAGGGGTGTGCCGGGAGGGCGGTGTCCTGAGGCGCTGAGGTGAGTCGGGGGCTGCGCACGCTGCCCGCTGGGAGCTGGGCTCACAGAGGCCGCCGGGGCGCCCACTGGGGGATACCCGACCTGAGGGCGCCGGGGTGCAGCGCTGGCTTTGGAGGCCTTGTCAGGAGGCGGGTGCCCGGCGAGCTGCCCAGGAGCAGGGCTTCCGGGAACCCTCAGGGGCCATCTAGGGGCCAAGTTGGGTTACTCACTTCACTCTCTGGTTCGGGGGAAGCGTGATGGAGGGGTGGGGTGTGAATCTGTCTCTCCTATCATCTTCAATGGCATCTTTTCTTAAATGTGTGCTTCACGCAGGTGCTGTCATCCGTCAACTGAAGAATTTGGCTCTTGTGAAGATATTTTCCTGCACAGTTGTTCAAACTGATGTTGCTGAGGGGACAAATGTTAGAAATTCCTATGCTGCTAGTTTGCTGACGTCACTTCTCCCCTCATTTATATTATACACTACTTTTATAATTCTGCTTTTGATAAGCAGTTTTCTTCTTTGCCGTGGGGTTGGGGGGGGAGGGAGAAGAACTGTTGAATAGTGCCACCATGAACATTAACAAATATATCGGTATTCTTTAGGAATGCTCTTATGGAGCCAAAAGATAAGCATAAGCTCAGTTTTAGAAGTCGTTTTCAGAGTCATTTTCAAATTTACAGTCTCACCAGCAATGCATCATAATAAATTGTATTTCCATATTGCTGCTAACACCTGGAACTGGCAGTTATTTTCATTTTAGTCATTCTTGCATTTGTAAATTTGTAGCATTTTTTGATGACTGATGAAGTTGAATATCTTTAAATATGTTAATTGCTTATTTAAATATTTTCTTATATGAAGTATTGTTTTAAGTATCTGGGCTCTTTTTTTTTTTTTTCTATTTGGTCATCTTTCTTTATTCATTTGTGCATTAAAAAAAAAGATCTAAGTACAATGAGTACAATGATTATCTTCTAATTTCGTAGGTGATCTTTATACTTTCTTAATTGTGACTTTTGAAGGATAGATATTCTTAATTTTATTGCAATCCATTTATTTTTCCTGTTACAGTCAGTGCTTATTGCAACATGTTTGAAAAAGAAACCTATCCTACTTCCATATCATAAAGATATCTTCCTACCCCATCTAAAATGGTTATTGTTTTAACCTTTATCATATGTGCAATCATTCTCAATGTACACAAAAATAAAATTTAAATGTATATAACGTAAAAAATTATGGATACATTTGCGCATGCTAAGTCGCTTCAGTCGTGTCCGACTCTTTGCGACCCTATGAATTGTAGCCCATCAGGCTCCTGTGTCCTTGAGATTCTCCAGGTAAGTATACTGAAGTGGGTTGCCATGCCCTCCTCCAGGGGATCTTCCGGACCCAGGGATCAAACCTGTGTCTCTTATGTCTCCTGCACTGGCAGGCAGATTCTTTACTACTAGTGCCACTGATACTAGTGCCATTAGCTGCTAAAATTAGCCAAAAAATGAATAAAAATATAAAATGTCTGAAAAAATTTTTAGCAAATTTGACCTAATAGGCATTTGTAGAACACTTTATACAAAACTGTAGTATCCACATTCTTTTCAAGTGTACATGGGATATTTAGTAAATTGACCATACGCTGAACCATAAGGAAAGTGACCAACAATTTCAAAATATTAAAATCATTTGTGTTTTTGCTGACCTTAGTGGATCTAATCTAAAAATTAGCAATAAATAGATAAGGGGGAAAGGGTATGTACATAATAAATAGTTAGAGTCAAATGATAAGGTCGACATTTAACAAATATTTGAACATAATAAACTATCACAAATGCTCTCTCTCAGAAGACAGGTATAGTGCTGATTAGAGGGAAATCGGTAGCCTTACATATATGCATGAGTAAAGATGATAGGAAGACAAGAGTTAATAATATTTCACTTAAGGAAGCTAGGGAAATAATAGGAAAATCAAATGTAAAGAAAAAGAAGATAAATAATCAAATCTGGAGTTGGAATCAATGAGAGAGAAAACAAACATGCAGTATAGCAAATCAACAAACTTAAAAGCAGCTCATTGAAAAAGTTTATTAAATTAATAAACTTAGAGTAATATGGTAAAAATAAAAAGAGTAAATAAAATTACCAATATTGTTAATAAAAGAGGAATATCACACTGTATCTTATATATATATATCCATAAAGTAGCAAGTGAATATTGTAAACAACATTACATTTTATAATTTGGATAAAGTAGATCTATTTCTCTAAATAATTATATTACCAAGTATGACTGAAAAAGAAAGGCAAACTATGAAAAATCTGGTTTCATTTTTAAGGATTATAAATCCATTTTATAAAACTTTCTAAAAAAAAGGAAGACCAGTGATATGATGACCTCAGTGATAAATTTTTCCAAACACTTAAGGATGGAATAGCACTAATCTTATGCAAATTCTTTAAGTATAGAAAAAGTTAGCCATTCTCATTTTTCCAGGATAGTTAAACTTTACTCAAAACAAACTTGGCAATCTAATTTACATAAAAATGTCTTTTCTAGTTTTGAAAATTTGACTTAAAGTTATATCTTGTGTAATTTTTGTTTTATAATTTCTACCTTAACTGTAGCTGAATCCTCTTTATTGTCCCTACTATTGTTTACTTTATTATCTCTCCTTTTACTCAATTAGTCACTTTTATTTTATGCTTAGAAAACACAGTAAATATTAGAGGCAACAAGGAAATGATCTTATAACTATTTTGAAAGAGAGCATGAGTGTATCTAAACTGAAAGAGAAGGAAGTAATCCCTTCATTTGTGAAGGGTATCATTTGTGCATGTACTCTATGGACAGCAAAGTTCATACTGTGGGAGTCCATCTACCTAGAATTCAATGCTGGTCCCTAATTAACTTCCAAATATTCAGTTTATTCATTTACAAAATTTTAAGAGCTGACTTATATTACTCATAATTATTATGAAGAAAATTAAGTGACTGTAAATTCCATAGACTAAAGTTGACTTTGATATGTTCTCAGTATTATGTATTTTAAAATGATACCTTTATTGGTAGAAGTTGTGCAGGCCGAGTTTAAGCACAGATTCAGAAAGATCTCTGTATCTCTGTAATTAAGTGCTGTGCAAAATTACTAAACCTATAAGGGGCTCTGGGTCCAATTTCCCTGGAATATATTAATAGATTGCTTCCTAGTGAGGCAAAGATTTGAAAGACTGTGGGCAATGACTAGTTTTGAGACAAAAGGAATTTTATCATTATTACCAGTTATGCATTGAGAGTAAAGGTCCTCTGTGTGACTGAGGGCCTCTAGCATATGAATTCCTAGAGGAGTTCAGCAGTTTCAAGATTGATGGTTGTCAATGCCTGGTGGTGGTGATTTAGTCCCTACGTAGTGTCCAACTGTAACTACCCCATGGACCGTAGGCTGCCAGCCTCCTCTGGCCTTGGGATTCTCCAGGCAAGATTACTGGACTGGGTTGCCATTTCCTTCTCCAGGGGATCATCCCAACCCAGGAACCGAACCTGGGTCTTCTGCACTGCAGGCAAATTCTTTCCTGACTGAGGTACAAGGGAAACCATGTCACAGGGAAGAAAAAGGCTAAGATGATGCTTTGAATAGGTTCCCACCTGACAATGGAGTTTCTGCTGGTTCTTCAAATTTTTATAAAGAATGAATTGAAGACTCTATTTGAGTCTTGCTCAAATAAAAGACTGAAAATCCTTCTATTTGAGCAATACTTAATAATAATCCAGAATAACAGCATATAGATGCATAATATGGTGACAAATATGCACACAAATGCATAAATGTTGTAGAATTTTGTTTCTTCTTAAGTTTCTTAAACCTCAGGGCACTAGAGTTTGTGGGAGGACACTTTAACTTATTATTCAAGTCTCTTTGGATTTTAAAGTCTCTCTTTTCTTTTTTTTTTTTCTGGCCAATAAGCATGTCTCTTGAGGAACTGTCTATTTTGTTTTTGTTTCTGTTTTATTTATTTATTTTTTTTATGGTATTTATTGGATAAAAGGCTTGTGTGATTTTGTAACTGGGAAGGAATGCTGTCATTTGAATTCTAGTCTATTCATTGTCATCTGTGTAGACCTGTATCCCCACTGCAGGACAGTCTGGTCAGACCACAGGGTATTTTCATTTTTGTTTTCCAAAGAGAAAAAAGTTAAGTTGTTGCTGTCCTTAGATTCAGGAAAGTTATTTGGTCCTCCCTTGTTGGCATACTTCACCTGCAGACTTCCTGAGTACACACATTTCATCTTGTCTTTGGATTAAAACTGGCCATTTATTAACCTTGGTTATCTGTTTCCATTGCCCCTCTCCAGATAGCTCTCAGTAGGACATTGGCCTTCAATTCAGTGACTGACCTTCTTCATTACTCACAGAAATATATTATTTTTGTATTCATGAAATACCAGAAAAGCATTTATTAAGATTTAATCTACTGACATTCATTTTTCTCTGTCTACCCATGTAGTACAGCTCTTTTTACTTTGCTGCATTTATGCTTTTGTCATAAGTTCACCCTGATTGACACTAAAATATTTTTAGAGTTCCAGTTACCTTAACACTTATCTGCCTCAGAATTTAAGTCTGCTGGTTATGTAGCCAAAACACAATCAGTCTATTACTGTGTGCTTCTCTCCTGATTCATATAATTTCCTGCACTCTCAACTCAGAAGAAAAAAAGGCAGAATTTTCTCACTTCTTGAGAAAATAAAGGCTAATTTTTAATTATATATTGAGGCCTCTCTACCAATGGTATGTGATAATGCTGAACGTTAAAATAGGCCTGGCTTTTAGAGCGCTTAAATATTTCTTTTTTTTAAAATAACTATTTTCAACAATATATGACCATCAGTGCTTCCCATGTTTTGTAGGGCTATACTATCAAATAAAATAATCACTGGTCACAGTGGCTGGACTTCCCAGGTGGCTCGGTGGTAAAGAATTGCCTGCCAGTGCAGGAGATTCTGGTTCAATCCCTGCATCAGGAAGATCTCCTGGAAAAAAGTGGCAACCTACTCCAGTATTCTTGCCTGGAGAATTCCACAGATAGACAAGCCTGGTGGGCTACAGTCCACGCGGCTGCATGAGTATCAGACACAACATAGCTTCTGAATAGCAACAGGTCACAGTGGCTATTGAATAATTGAAATGTCAATTGTTTACATTCAGATGCACTGTAAGTGCAAAATATATAATTTGCAGGATGATTAATGAAAACACTTAATATAGATATATTTAAATGATATTTAATATTGGTTTCACATTGAAGTAATTTTTATATATTTTGTGACGTTATCCTAAAGAAATGTTCCTGCCAGAAATTTAAAATTATGTGGCTTACATTATGTTTATTTTGGACAGTACCATTCTAGAAACTGAAATGAGCAATCTGTGTGACTAATCTGGACATTGACTCCTCATTTCTCTTTGATTTCCTCTGAAAAAAAACTGATTTCTCTTGTGGCTTCATCCGGCTGAATAAATACCAGAAAAAAAGAAATAAAAACAAGCTAGCATATGTATATATATACACATGTATATATTTATTTTTTATATGTTTTTGACTTAAAAGTGTAATTGACTTACAATATTATACTAGTTTCAGATGTACAACTAGTGGTTCATTATTTTTGTATATTACAAGATGATTACCTCTATAAGTATAGTTACCATCTGTCACCACATAAGGTTGTTACAATGTTACTAACTATATTTCCTATGCTGTGCATCATGTCCTCATGACTTATTTACATTATAACTGGAACTTTGTACCTCTTAATCCTCTTCAAATATTCTACCTATCCCCCTAACCCCTCTTCTCTGGGAACCACTAGTCTATTCTCTGGATCTATGAGTCTTTTTCTGTTCCATTTTGTTTGTTTTATTTTTCAGATTCATATGGTATTGGTGGAATCATATGGTATTGGCCTTTCTCTGTCTGACTTATTTTACTTTAGCATAATACCTACTAGATCCATTCATACTGATGAAAGTGGTATGGTTTCATTCTTTTTAAGGATGAGTAATATCCCATTGTAAATATATATCATACTTCTTTATCCATTCATCTACCTATGGAAACTTAGGTGACTTCCATTCCCTGATAGCTCAGTTGGTAAAGAATCTGCCTGCAATGCAGGAGACCTGGGTTCGATCCCTAGGTTGGGGAGATCCCTTGGAGAAGGGAAAGGCTACCCAATCCAGTATTCTGGCCTGGAGAATTCCAAGGACTCTAGAGTCCATAGGTTTGCAAAGAGTCGGACACGACTAAGCAACTTTCACTCTCTATCTCAGCTATTGTAAATAATGCTATAAATGAACATTGGGCACATATATATTTCTGCATTCATTTTTTAAAAAAACTTTCCTTCAGGTAAACATCCAGAAGTGGAATTACTGGATAGGATGTTTCAGTTCAGTTCAGTTCAGTCGCTAAGTCATGTCGAACTCTTTTGCAACCCCATGGACTGCATCACACCAGGCTTCCCTGTCCATCACCAACTTCCAGAGCTTGCTCAAACTCATGTCCATCGTGTTAGTGATGCCATCCAACAGTCTCATCCTCTATTATCCCCTTCTCCTCCTGCCTTCAATCTTTCCCTGCATCAGAGTCTTTTCCAATGAGTCAGTTCTTCACATAAGGTGGCCACATTTTTGGAGTTTCAGCTTCAGGATCAGTCCTTCCAATGAATATTCAGGACTGATCTTCTTTAGGATGGACTGGTTGGATCTTCTTGCAGTCCAAGGGACTCTTAAGAGTCTTCTCCAACACCATAGTTCAAAGGCATCAATTCTTTGGCACTCAGTTTCTTTATAGTCCAACTCTCACATTCATACGTGACTACTGGTAAAACAATAGCTTTGACTAGATAGACCTTTGTCCACAAAGTAATGTCTCTGCTTTCTAATATGCTATCTAGGCTAGTCATAGATTTTCTTCCAAGGAGCAAGCATCTTTTAATTTCATGGCTGCAGTCACCATCTGCAGTGATTTTGGATCCCAAGAAGATAATATCTCTCACTGTTTCCATTGTTTCCTCATCTATTTGCCATGAAGTCATGGGTCAAGGCTATGATTTTTGGAGAAGACTCTTGAGAGTCCTTCCAATGAAGGACTGATCTGAAGCTGAAACTCCAATACTTTGGCCACCTCATGCAAAGAGTTGACTCATTGGAAAAGACCCTAATGCTGGGAGGGATTGGGGGCAGGAGGAGACAGGGACTACAGAGGATGAGATGGCTGGATGGCATCACCGACTCGATGGACATTAGTTTGAGTAAACTCCGGGAGTTGGTGATGGACAGGGAGGCCTGGAGTGCTGCAATTCATGGGGTCGCAAAGAGTCAGACACAACTGAGTGACTGAACTGAACTGAATGGGACTAGATGTCATGATGTTAGTTTTTTTAATCACTCACCTAGAGCCAAACTTCCTGGAATGTGAAGTCAAGTGGGCCTTAGGAACAAAGCTAGTGGAGGTAATGGAATTCCAGTTGAACTCTTTCAAATTCTGAAAGATGATGGCTTTAAAGTGCTGCACTCAATGTGCCAGCAAATTTGGGAACCTCAGCAGTGGCCACTGGATAGGAAAAGGTCAGTTTTCATTCCAGTCCCAAAGAAGGGCAATGCCAAAGAATGTTCAAACTACCACACAATTGCACTCATCTCACACACTAGCAAAGTAGTGCTCAAAATTCTCCAACCCATGCTTCAACAATATGTGAACTGTGAACTTCCAAAGGTTCAAGCTGGATTTAGAAATGGCAGAGAAACCAGAGCTCAAATTGCCAACATTCTTTGCATCATAGAACAAATAAGAATTCCAGAAAAACATCTACTTTTGTTTTATTGACTATGCCAAAACTTTTGACTGTGTAGATCACAGCAAACTGTGGAAAATTCTTAAAGAAATGGAAATACCAGACCACCTTATTTGCCTCCTAATAAAACTATTTGCAGGTCAAGAAGCAACACTTGGAACTGGACATGGAACAACAGACAAGTTCCAAATTGGGAAAGGAGTATGTAAAGTATGTATATTGTCACCCTGCTTATTTAATTTATATGGAGAGTACATCATGCTAAATGCCAGGCTGGATAAAGCACAGTCTGGAATCAAGATTGCTGGGAGAAATATAAAAACCTCAGATATGCAGATGACACCACCCTTATGGCAGAAAGTGAAGAGGAACTAAAGAGCCACTTGATGAAAGTGAAAGAGGAGAGTGAGAAAGCAGGCTTAAAACTCAACATTCAAAAATAATATCATGGAGAGTATGTTAGTTTTATTTTTAAAGGAATCTCCATATTGTTTTTCATAGTGGTTGCAGCATTTGCTTTCCCGCCAACAGTGCACAAGGATTCTGTTTTTTTGACATTCTCACCAACACCTTTTGTTTCTAGTCTTTTTCATAATAGCCACTCTGACATGTGTGAGGTGGTTATTCATCATGATTTTTGACTTGCGTCTTCTAGCTAATTAGCTATGTTGAGTACCCTTCATGTTTCTGTTGGCCATCTATGTCTCCCTTAGAAAATTATCTATTCAGAGTCTCTGCCCATTTTTAAATTCTATAGTTTGTCTTTTTGAAATTGACTTGTACGTGTTCTTTATATATTTTGGACATTAACTCCTAATTATACATATCATATCCAGCAATTTTCTCAATAAGTAGACTGCTTTTTAATTTGTTGATGATTTCCTTTCCTGTGCAAAAGCTTTTTCGTATGATGTAGTCCTTTTTTTCCCTTTTGTTTCCTTTTCCTGAAGACGCAGATCCAAGGGAAGAAAAATTGCTAAGATGTATGTCAAAGAGTGTACTACTTGTTTTCTTCTAGGAGTTTTATGATTTCCAGTCTTACTTTTAGGTTTTTAATTCATTTTTATTTTGCATTTATATATAATACAAGAAAGTAGTCTAATTTCATTATTTTGTATGTAGCTGTTCAGTTTTCACAACACCATTTATTGAAGAGACTGTCTTTTATCATATGTATATTCTTGCCTTCTAGATCATAGAGTAATTGACCTAAGTTATATTATTCTGGTCTCAACTATGAGTTCAGAAATCTTATGGGCACCTGGGATATCAGGAATTTACCTTCAAAGATTCCTTTAGATATTTGATTGTATGATTAAGTCCACTGGTAAAGGAGAATCACTTTTGGACAATTTCAGTCACGTTGTGGTTGTTGAATTTCTAAGTCATGTCAAATTCTTTGTGACTCTAATGGACTGCAGCATGGCAGACTTCCCTGTCCTTTACCATCTCCTGGAGGTTGCTCAAACTCATATCCATTGACTAGATGATGCCATCCAACCATTTCATCTCCTTTCTCATCCTGCCTTCAGTCTTTTTCTCCCAGTGAGTTGACTCTCAGCATCAAGTGACTAAAGTCTTGAAGCATCAGCTTCAGCATCAGTCCTTCCAATGAATATTCAGGACTGATTTCCTTTAGGATGGTCTAGTTTGATCTCCGTGCAGTCCAAGGGACTCTTGAGAGTCTTCTCCAACACCACAATTCAAAAGCATCAATTCTTTGGTGCTCAGCCTTCTTTATGGTCCAATTCTCACATTCATACATGATTACTGGAAAAAATGTATTTTGACTATATTGACCTTTGTCAGCAAAGTGATGTCTCTACTCTTTAATATGTTGTCTAGGTTTGTCATACCCATAGCTTTGCTTCCAAGGAACAAGTGTCTTTTAATTTCATGGTTGCAGTCACTGACCACAGTAATTTTGGAGTCTAAGATAATAAAGTCTGTCACTGTTTTTCCCCATCTCTTTGCCATGAAATGATGGGAAAAGATGCCATGAACTTAATTTTCTGAATGTTGAGCTTTAAGCCAGCTTTTTCACTCTCTTCTTTTACTTTCATCAAGAGGCTCTTTAATTCCTGTTTGCTTTCTGCCATTAGGGTGGTTATCATCTGCATATCTGAGGTTTTTGCTATTTCTCCCAAAAGCTTGATTCCAGCTTCAGATTCATCCAGCCAAGCATTTTGTATGATACACTCTGCATATAAGTTGAATAAGCAGGGTGACCATATACAGCCTTAATGTACTCCTTTCCCAATTTGGAAACAGTCTGATTCTAACTCTTGCTTCTTGACTTGCATGCAGGTTTCTAAGTAGGCAGGTCAGGTGGTCTGGTATTCCCATCCCCGTAAAAATTTTCCACAGTTTCTTATGATCCACACAGTCAAATACTTTAGGGTAGTCAAATAAGGAGAACTTTTTCTAGAATTCTCTTGCATTTTCTATGATCCAGCAGATGTTGGCAATTTGCTCTTTAGTTCCTCTGCCTTTTCTAAATCCAGCTCGTACACCTGGTAGTTCTTGGTTCACATACTATCGAAGCCTAGTTTGAAGGATTTGGGGCATTACCTTACTAGCATGTGAAATAAGCTCATTTGTTTGGGAGTTTGAGCATTCGTTAACACTGCCCTTCTTTGGGATTGGAGTGAAAACTGACCTTTTCCAGTCCTGTGGCCACTGCTGAGTTTTTCAGATTTATTGGCATTTTGTGTGCAGCACAACAGCCCACAGTTTAGGATTTTAAATAGCTCAGTAGGAATTCTATAACCTCCACTAGCTTTGTTCCTAGTAATGCTTCCTAAGGCCCACTTGACTTCACTCTCCAGGATGTCAGTCACATAGCCTTGAAAAAAATAAAGGAAGTGAGGAATTTTTCAACTATAGATATTTGAGATCTTAGACCAAAACAAGAGGTAAAGATTAGTGTATTTCACAATTCTTTAATTTTTCAATGAGGTAAATTTTATAAAACATAAAATTAACTTTTAATTATTTCATTGTGTGCTTTCAGCTATTACATATATGATGCTGTGGAATAAGCACTTCTATTTTATTCCAGTATATTAATATCTTCCTCACTCTAAACTGTTTGAAAGCAGGCAAGCTTTTGCTAATGAGAATGTTTGTTTTCTTATGAGCCCATTTTGTAGCTTTAATTATAAATAGGGTATGACCAAAGTCACCTTTTAGAAGATGTTGGCTGCTCAGAGAATAGTGTAGATACCATGCTCCTCACTTCGCTCTTCATACCTCAAATTCTTAAATTCCATTGCCTTAGGTGGTCATGCAATTTTTTTTTTTTTCTTTTGCAAATTGTTTTTATTACCACCATCCATGGCACTATCTATTCTGTGTAACTAAAATCCCAAACATCTCTGAAAAGAATTTTAAACCTATAAATAAAATTAATTCTAGACCTTTACCTTTGTGCACTGTTTCGTGAGCTTGCTCTTAATACCTATTGCCTATTTCCACTATACCTATGTGCAGTTCAGATCAGTTCAGTTGCTCAGTTGTGTCTGACTCTTTGAACCTCCATGGACTGCAGCGCACCAGGTTTCTTAGTCCATAACTAACTCCCATAGCTTGCTCAAACTCGTGTCCATCAAGTCAGTGATACATAGGTGATACAATTCCTATTTACTGTGCTTAATTAAGGCCACTAACTATATCTTAAGTCATCAGTTTCATACACCATAGAATCTAGTCTCATGCCTTGGGTACACCAGGATAGCAGTGAACATCTCTTTATGGAATGGATAAATATATATATTCTGAAAGGAAATGTAAACAGAAAAAAAATTAAAGCAAAATGGTCATTAAGATAATTTTCAAAATAATGATATCACTAGTTTTATTTTGAAAAGTTAGCAAGATAATGATATATTTGCTTAAAATTATCAACAATAGCATTTACATTCTTTTTTGCTTTCTTTATTGTTGAGTCTCTGCCATAATCTCCCCGTGTAATATTCGATATTCCAACTGACATTTAATGAGCATACCATTGATTAAATAAAGCTGTCTAAAAATTTCAGTTTTATAAACATACTTCTATTTGCAGTGTTATAGATATTTGCTATCTTTTCTTCTATTTCAAAGTTCACAGAATAAAAAGAAAATATTAAAAATAACTGACTATAACATTTATGAACAATTTATTTGAAAATGGTGTTATAGAAAATGATAATTTCAAAGTGAATAATTTTAATCCTTAGCTCCAAAGTGAGAACAATAAATACAATCATAAAGTGATAAAAAGGCACAAAAGCAAATCACTTAAGGGATCACAAATTTCCTTTTAAAATACAGCATTTATTGAAATAGTATATAAAATAAAGCTAAATTGCAGGAATTTAGCATTCAAAGTATGACAACAATTTAAATGCTATTTATAGAAGATGCTAAATTATGAAAGTTAGAGAAGAGAGAAAGATATCAGAGAAAATTATTACTTATTTTTTAGAGAAGTAGAATTTTTAGGGCAATGATTTGCTGAGTTTTAAAAATGCATGCAGATGAATTAAAATCTCTGAATTTGAAACTCAGGAATTACAACAGGATATGAAATTTCCTTAGAGAATCAAGGCTGAAAATTTCTAAAATTACTTTTAAAATGTTGAGATATATATATATATATATGCATATTTTTAAGTTCATTAGTAATGGATGAATACAATCATAGGAAAGCATCTACTACACCCTCTAATTTAAGAGGGTTGACTGAGCACATATTGCAGCCACTCCCTTTCATTATACGTAACAAAAGTAACAGAAAATAATAAGTAATGAAGTTAGGATAAAAACAATCAAATAGATAATAGCTCTGAAAAATAGGAATTCAGATATTGGACTCAGTGAAAGGTGAAAAGTAGGTAACAGTACACTAAAAACTAAATGCAGCTTATTTAACATTCTTAAATAATGTTTCTATTAAAGTAGATCCAACCAGTCCATCCTAAAGGAGATCAGTCCTGGGTATTCATTGGAAGAACCGATGTTGAAGCTGAAACTCCAGTACTTTGGTCACCTGATGTGAAGCGTTGACTCATTGGAAAAGACCCTAATGCTGGGAAGGATTAGGGGGCAGGAAGAGAAGGGGACAACAGAGGATGAGATGGCTGGATGGCATCACCGACTCAATGGACGTGGGTTTGGGTAGACTCCGGGAGTTGGTGATGGACAGGGAGGCCTGGCATGCTGCAATTCATGGGGTTGCAAAGAATTGGATAGGACTGAGTGACTGACCTGACCTGACCTGATTAAAGTAAGAGTTGCATTAAGCCACATCTGGTAATTTCTATATATATAAGTAACAAGTGCCTGGCTGATCATAACAGCAAAACCTTCTATATAGGTAAAAAAATACCCGCAAAACATGTACATGACACATTAACAGGCATTCACACAAATACAGGGTCAAGAAGAGGTCATAGAAAGATGGGCTTGATGTCAGTGTCAGAAGTTGTTAACTATATAAATTTGAAAGCCTGGGCTTCCCTATGTGTGGCTAGAACCATCCATGAGGAAGGGTGATTACTCATCTTGGGAACAAAGGCACCCTAATTATCAACACCAGAAGCATGTTTCTGCCTTCATTAATGGTAAGAGGATACTGTGATGCATCACCTAGATGGACCTCCAGGAACAAAGGACTCACTATTCTAGCTTCTGAAAGTGCTGTCTTCAGACAGCCTTACCTTGATGTTCTTTTTTGGGAACCTCCTTGATCAAGAAGAACTAAAGAGCCTCTTGTTGAAAGAGGAGAGTGAAAAAGTTGATTAAAGCTCAACATTCGGAAAACTAAGATTTATAGCATCTGGTCCCATCACTTCGTGGCAAATAGATGGGGAAACAGTGGCTGACTTTATTTTGGGGTGTTCCAAGATCACTGTAGATGGTGACTGTAGCCATGAAATTAAAAGACATTTTCTCCTTGGAAGAAAAGTTATGACCAACCTAGACAGCATATTAAGAAGCAGAGACATTACTTTGCCAACAAAGGTCCATCTAGTCAAGGCTATGGTTTTTCTGATAGTCATGTATGGATGTGAGAGTTGGACTATAAAGAAAGCTGAGTGCCGAAGAATTGATACTTTTGAACTGTGGTGTTGGAGAAGACTCTTGAGAGTCCCTTGGACAGCAAGGAGATCCAACCAGTCCATCCTAAAGGAAATTAGTCCTGAATATTCATTGGAAGGACTGATGTTGAAGCTGAAACTCTAATACTTTGGCCACCTGATGTGAAGAACTGACTCATTTGAAAAGATCTTGATGCTAGGAAAGATTGAAGGCTGGAGAAGAAGGAGACAACAGAGGATGAGATGGTTGGATGGCATCACCTACTCAATGGGCATGAGTCTGAGTAAACTCCCGGAGTTGGTGATGGACAAGGAGGCCTGACATGCTGCAGCCCATGGAGTTGCCAAGAGTCGAACACGCTGAGCAACTGAACTGAACTGAACTTGAGCAAGGAAACACATTTCCATGGTCATACTCCCACTTCTGTAAGGCTAAAAGCTCACATTTAATTGAGAAAGGCTAGAGAGGCCTGTTGCTTGTGCACAAACATTTTAAAGTCTTAACATGTTTACTTTGCTCAGACTTGTACACTTTTTGATATTTTTTTCATTGTACTTACTCTCTACAAAATGTGAAACATGTTCTGATAGTGGATAGTCATTCTCTGATAGTGGATAGAAAGTTATGTGACTGAAAGATGTGACTGGTATTCTGAAAAACAAGACTTAATGATGAGTCTAAGGCTTGTCAGTTATACCAATTGTGGAAAATCAAATCTTGTGACCAAAGGACTTACCAAGGCAAACTTATCTCCCTCAAAATTAGTCATTCAGGAAAGGGTAAGGGTTCCTTAGAAAGGGAAATTATATGCATGTTTCATTTAGAAATCTGGCTCCCCACCAGATGCCAAACAGAATTTCATTTTATGCAAACATATTAGTATTTTCCATGTGAAGCATCCCATGCTATGAGCAATAAGATATGTATTTATGGTTTTCTCCTTTTGCTTTGTAACAGTTAAAATGATATCAAATATTTGCTACACCTTTATTTATAAATATATTCTGACCTTATGTCACGTATGCACCATTTAGTGTTTACCTTCAGTCATTTAGCACTGCACTTAATAGAATCCTTTTTTTTTTTCATTTATTTTTATTAGTTGGAGGCTAATTACTTTACAATATTGTAGTGGTTTTTGTCATACATTGACATGCATCAGCCATGGATTTACATGTATTCCCCACCCCGATCCCCCCTCCCACCTCCCTCTCCACCCGATCCCTCTGGGTCTTCCCAGTGCACCAGGCCCAAGCACTTGTCTCATGCATCCAACCTGGGCTGGTGATCTGTTTCACCCTAGATAATATACATGTTTCGATACTGTTCTCTCGAAACATCCCACCCTCACCTTCTCCCACAGAGTCCAAAATTCTGTTCTGTACATCTGTGTCTCTTTTTCTGTTTTGCATATAGGGTTATTGTTACCATCTTTCTAAATTCCATATATATGTGTTAGTATACTGTATTGGTCTTTATCTTTCTGGCTTACTTCACTCTGTATAATGGGCTCCAGTTTCATCCATCTCATTAGACTGATTCAAATGAATCCTATATTCATACTTCCAGCGACATGGGGTAAAGTTACCTTGGACTTTTACAGTGAAACAAGTCAATTGAACTATATGTGATGCTTCTACAATATGTCACATGTTGTAATGTGAACATACTTTATGTTTCATGCTACCATTTATGTAGCGTCATCTGTTATCTACACAATCAGCTATTTGCTAGTGAATTCTGCAAAATGTTTATTTACTATATTTATTAATTAGGCCTCAGTAAAGTGAGAGAATCTACCCTTTAATTTGAACAAGGGGAATTTAATATAGTTATGAACAGTAGATTAGAATGACAGGGAATTGCTTAAGTGGAAGAGAAAAAGAGAACCCTAAAGAATACTTTAGGTCTGAGTGAGAGTACCTAAGAAAGTAACACAGTGAAAGATAAAGGTCTCGGTTGGCCTGGGATTACATCAGACCTCTTGTGGGGGGTGGTTGAAGCCCTTCGAAAGGTGAGGACATTTTCCACTGTTTCTGGCCAGAACTGGTAGCTGGCAAGTGGAGACACAACTGATGCAATAATGTTATGATTCCCTAGCTGCTGCCAGTGCAGTTGCTCTAAATTTGATAGAAAGCCAGCTGAAAGCAGTTCACCAGAAAGCTACCAGAAATCCTCAGGGCTGGAGAGGAGTTTAATATTAAGCTTGTGGAAGCTGTCACTTGGAAAATGTGGGCAAGCAATGTCCTTAGCAATGCCATTGATCTTTTGCCAAATCCTTTCATGCTGAAGTGGCTCTTATCTTTGAGAACAATTCAGGTGGGGAAGAGTGTGCCTGAAGAAAATGAGATACCTCTTACTGCTAGCCACAAAGATATTGCTAAATAACACCATACACTAGAAGCACACCCAAACAGTCCATCCATGGGAACCAGGAAGAGAAAATCTTTTTAGCACTCATC
The DNA here is from genome assembly GCF_033118175.1 of Dama dama. Taxonomy (NCBI): domain Eukaryota; kingdom Metazoa; phylum Chordata; class Mammalia; order Artiodactyla; family Cervidae; genus Dama; species Dama dama. The sequence continues at coordinate 54,427,525 of NC_083705.1, read as the reverse complement.
CTGACAGGATTTAGCATTTTACTGGCTGGGGGAAAAAAAATTACAAGGTCCAATTCTGTTGTCACAGAGGCAATGAGTTAATAGCCAGCAGAACACTCTTGGCTATTTAGCTACCCAGCTTTCAAATGTACCATTCTATATATTTTTAAACTTCCCTACTGAAACACACAACTCTAAACTTTCACCTAAAAACATACAGCTACATTTCTTACAAATAGAGACATTCTCACCATTTTCTCAAAATGAAAAGATGCACAGTCCCAATCATCATTGTGTCTATTATTGTGGCTTTATTAATTGTTTCTCAAATTCTGTCACATTCACAGCCCTCTGAATGTTGTTAGCTAACTCTAAATTGTCAGGTAACCTGTAGCAACTTTTATATACTTTTTTAATAAGAGAAAAGAAAAAATTTTCACATATATAAGTAAAACATACATATGAAAAAGAATAGGAAAACTACTATAATCTTTACTTCTTTAATGGAAAATAATATCTATGGTTTCTTCTTCACCATCCATTCTGTATTTCCTCCACAATCCTCAAAAACATCAACTTATTGATGGAATAGAATAAACCAAACCCAATGGAATAGCCCAAATATGAGTTAAAGAATGACCCAAGTACTCAAATATCCTATCTTTGTGGGAAGGTTACTGTAATTTTCCATTTACCTTTGTTACTGAGCATGGAAGAGTTAAGAGGCACCCAGAGAATGCCCTGGCTTCTAGTCATAGTCTCTTTATTCCACTTTCTCCTTAGTAATCAAAATAAATCCTTCTATTTCTTTAGTGAGGGAAAGCCATTTTTCTATCTGTTGGTTTCTCTGGTACAAGGAGCCAGAAATGGCTAGGTTTCATCTTACAATTCAAGAGAATTCTTACTGTGTTCCCTGCTACCAGGGTTCTCTCCTTGGATAATTAAACATTCAAGAAGCAAAGCAAAACTCAATGTCACTAGAATAGAAAGAAAATTTTGCAAATTGGTTATTCAATGTAACACTAAGAGAAGCCACTTCCATTTCCTACCATTGATTTCCAGACTCACATATTGTGTCTGTGGGAAAGACAGTACCATATAAAGGTCTCTATGAACAGATCTTATCTTTTCAGGAAATTTATCTCACAACTTTCATGTCTTCATAAGTCCTGAGTCTTCATAAGTCCTGGCTTATGTAGGGCTTGGCTGTTCAACCACAGTGGTGTCTTCTGTTCCCAGGTGTCAGTTTTAATTCAAAATTAGTGTCTAGTAATCTTAGTAAGTTCTGACTTACTAAGTAAGTCTCTTTCTTAGACTTACTTAGTAAGTCTTTCTTAGACTTACTTAGTAAGTCTCTTTCCTCAGTGCCCTGTAACTCTCCTTTTCTCTTGGGTAAAGTTTGGAATAAGATTTCTAGTGTGAACTTGTGGCAAAGTTTTAGAATCCTATTTCAAGAAGACTCAATCTCCCCTTCATTCAAGATTCTTTGTGTCTATGAATTGACTCAGATCTTGGCATCCGTTACAAAGATACAACTCTTTACTGTGGTGACTCAAGCCAGATTTATTGGCTACTGGAACTTTGTTTTTCTGCTATAGATATGTGTTAATCAAGTAAAACTGTGCATCCCTTTTATCCCTAGAAGCACCTTAATAATCTAGCCAACAATAAAGATATATGTAAGCCAAGGCATACTGATACCAGTTCACCCCAAATTCCCCTTCTAAGTACCTTCCTGCTTTGGTGGGTAAAAGGTGTCACTTGCATTCTATTACTTTAAGATTCTGTAATCTCACTGGAATTAGGGAGTCCAACTCAATGGTGCCATCCCGTACAGTTATGCCTTACATACAAATGAGAGCTAGCACAGAGATTTCCATGAGTGAAGATGCTGCCCACAGTATGTATCAATGCCTTTTTGTATGCGTGCTGTTTGTTCTTGGGTTCGATTTTGTACATCTTGAACATGGTAAATTTTATTCTAGTCATGGTTCTAGTGGCAACAGAATAGACTTTTTGTGGGTCCTAAGAGACATTGTCATTTTTCAAGACGGCTGCCCCAGTTGATGTTATCACAGAGTCTTCAGGCAGAGAAAAGCTAACCTCAAAAACTGGGAAGTATACTGCTTCCACTGATAATTGAGTCTCAGAGTGACTTGGGAGTTCACAGTGTCAATTTTATTTGAGCCTAACAAAATGTCTTCATTCCAGTTTTTAGGATCCAATTATTTGCCAAGAAGTGACTTAAATTTTATATAAGAAATGGTGTAACTGTGAATTCAACTATAGTTTAACTCTGTAACCTTCAAAATTAAGCTTTATGTTATGTTTTCAAAACATGAGCTTCGTGTTTGCAAGAAATACTGGATCATTGCAGGGCTGTCATGGAGGATATTCGGACATTATTACATCATGACTGATCTGAAAATTAATGGACTTCAGTTTGCATTTTTGCTTTATCAGCTCTCAAGTGCTCTAAAAAGAGTATATTCTATAATATAATATTAATGTTATTTCTACAAAAATCAAAGGCAACAGCCATTTGGATTTCCAAGGCATTTGCTTCAGTTAGCAGTTCTTCACAAACAACTACACATGGTAGCTTGATTGACTGTGATAAAATGGATGACAAGCATTCCATTTCCTATTGGCAGGGAGACCAGCACTGAACACAAGCTGAATGCCATGACCAAAACATTCCCAAAACTTCATCCTTTGGGTCAATCTCTAGGAACCACTTCTATTATCAATTATGTTTTAGCCAGAGTTTCATAAACAGAAAGAGTACAGAAATTTTAATAAAAATAATTATTATCCAGGGATTAAAATAACAGGTAAGAGAAAAATATATTACTTGTCTAAGAGAAAAAAAAAAAAAAAAAAAACAACTCTAAATAATTCCCTAAGGCTGAAGGAATATACCCAAGAAAGTAACACTTTTGGAAAGGAAAAAAAAAAAAGTTCCACAGGCTGGAATTCAGACTTCACTGGGTAGGGTGTAGTTAAAACTCACTAGATAGTTAAGCAAGTAGCAGAGTTGGGCTAAGTAAGAGTTGGTTCATAGTCTGTTAGAGTGATGCGATAAACAGAGAAAGCCTTCTAGGATGCTGGCAAATTGGCAAGTAAGTGTGTTGTGAGAATTTCTGTCAACTTAAGAAGTCAATAGTGAAACAGGTTTTCTTATGGAAAAGTTGTCAGAAAGACTCTCAAGGGTATGAGAGGGGTGGTCAGAAAACCATCACTGGAATATATCTGGATACAGAATTGTGGTGCCAGTAGAACTCACTAGCTGCCTTTGGAAGTTTCACTTTATTCACAATCCTAATGTGTTCACACAAGGTGCCACTTACCACTAGAAGCTATGTGAAAGAGGAATGTATGTTTGGGGGAAATTGTTTAGGAGGAGTTGCCACTTGCTCATGGCTGGAGAATCACTGCTGAAAAAAGACATGCATTCAGCCATGGACAAAACTGGATAGCATACTGGAAGAAGGAAGGGAGAAAAAATAGAACTATTATCTCTAATGCCCCTATGCTACCCTCTACCAACAAGGATAACATTTTTCTGGATACAAAAAAGAAATATTATATACTCCAGCTACATTGTGCTGTGTTGTGCTAAGTTGCTTCAAGCATGTTTGACTCTTTGAGACTCTATAGACTGTAGCCCACTGGGCTCCTCTGTTCAAGGGATTCTTCAGGCAAGAATACTGGAGTGGGTTTCCAAGTCCTCCTCCAGGAGATCTTCCTGATCCAGGAATCGAACCCACCTCTCTTGTGTCTCCTGCATTGGCAGGTGGATTCTTTACCACTGAGCCACCTGGGAAGCCCCCAGCTATGTAATCAAAGAGCAAATAAAAGACAAGATTTGGAGCTGAGTCAACTTATTGATAACTAGTACAATATACGCTGAATAAATGTCACTTTTCAACTGTAAAAATTCTTATTAAGTTGAAATCAGTGGATAGAATTATCTTCAAATTATCCTACAATTTCAGAGTATATCTTTAAACTGTAATATGGTGGAAGTTACATCACTTTTTTTAGCCAAAGTTTCTTAGAACTTATTCATGAAGGTATGGAAATTTCTTTAAAAGATATGATTGGGTTATCAAGACTGATTAGATTTGGCATATCTGTATAGTTCTATAGGTAAGAAAAATCTTAAATTATATAACTCTATGATAGTTTGCTGTAATTCAATATGAATGATTTGTTTAGTTTAATTTGATGCAATTGCATGTGTTTTGTAATAGAAAAAAAAATCACATAGCTGAAATACCCACATTTATTCTAGTAAGTACTTTGGGAGAGAAAGAGCAAAAAATGGTGTTATGGAACTTACACAGGACATTTTTAAAACAGTATATATGTTTTTGAAAATAAGGTGTTTGAAACCCAGCACTCACGATGCAGAGAGACTTTACTGACAAGGACGGTTTTTAGTATAATATTTTCAGTTATACAAAATTAACACCTGTTTTATGTAACTGAAGCCATCTGTTTTTGTTTCAAGTTGGATGCAGTGACTGATTCAAATAACTAGGGCAGCTAAAGATACTATAATACTCTAGATGACGCCAAAACACTTGCCCACACACATGTAATTAGAACCTAAGAATTTGTGACAGTCTATAATTAGTAGAAATTTATGCCTATAAGTTGTTTTATGTTTTTAAATGGGAAAAAGCCAGATAATCATCCATTTGTTGCTCAAGATTGCATTTAATATTTTTCCCCCTTTGTCCATCCAAAGCATATGCCTGATATGTGGTCACTTTATTGCAAATTTTGGTAGAAAAATGATAGATAGATAGATAGATAGATAAAAGGAGATGATGTGGCACTCACTGGCACTCTCTGAAGTCTGTTCTTGTCATTTGTTATTATATCTTTAATAGATTATCTTCTTTGAGTGTCATCTAACAAACAACTGTTACATATGGTAAAATCCATAGAAGAAGAAAAACTAATAAGTGTTATTTGTTAACAATGAAGGGTAGAAGTTGATTTCTTAAGTGACAGTGGACTTTGGTGAATGTACTGTTAACTTCAAAACTAATTAAAATGTTGGAAAAGCAACTAAATATAACCATTTCAGAACTCTGTAAAATGACCAAATTCACACACACACACACACAAAACAAAATTGAATTATCATCTGTCCAGGTGACACAAGAGTTAGACAGAGGAGTCTGTGATATTTTGATTTGGAGTTATTCTCATTTTTCCTCCCTCCTGGGCTCTCTGACTTGGCAACCCTGAAAAGAATTTGGCCATACAATTGACAGAAAAGACTTCCCTCCTTTGAGCCCTTGTAAAAACACCGTTAGTACCACTCCAAAACACAAGTTTTTGGGTTTTTTTTTTTTTTCTATATTTGAAGCTTCTAGGAAAAATTCTATTTCCATAATCCATTGGCAATTTGATTTGATTCAGTATTCAGCTCAGGAAAAACAAAAGCAAAAACCTACCTATAGGGTATCACCCAAAACAGTAGAAATCAGCTGGAACAACTCAGCTCTCTAAGATCTTAACTTTAATTGGGATAAATAAGATCTGGTACAAATATTTAAAAAGTGATACTAGACAACTAGCCAATTATAGGGAATTTTGAAAAGCTTTTTAATGTTTTTGGAGAATCTACAAAACTTCAGTCATGAGAACCATTGAATATATTTCCTGCAAATACTGGAATAAGGAAAAGTTCCCAGAAACTCATTTCAGTTCGATAGTTCAGTTATGTCTGACTTTTTGTGACCCTATCGACTGCAGCATGCCAGGCTTCCCTGTCCTTCACCATCTCCCAGAGGTTGCTCAAATTCATGTCCACTGAGTCGGTGATGCCATCCAACCATCCCATCCTCTGTTGTCCTTTCTCATCCCGGCTTCAATCTTTCCCAGCATCAGGGTCTTTTCCAATGTGTCAGTTCTTCACATCAGGTGGCCAAAGTATGGGAGCTTCAGCTTCAGCCTCAGTCTTCCAGTGACTATTCAGGACTGATTTCCTTTATAAATGACTGGCTTGACCTCCTTGCAGTCCAACAGACTCCCAAGAGCCTTCTCCAATACCACAGTTCAAAAACATCAATTCTTCGGTGCTCAGCTTTCTTTATGGTCCAACTCTCATATCCATACATGGCTACTGGAAAAACCATATCTTTGACCCAGTAGTTCATCTCTGAGTAATTATGAGAGCTACAGAAGCAAAAATTGAAAGATAGGGCTGTCTAGTAAGTGGACTAAAGTTTGAAGTTCTGTCTTCTCAGCAAGATATCCTTGGCAGACAGAGAAATATAAGTAAAGTAATTGAGAGAAAAATCTAAGCAATCAATGTCAGACCACTAAAGTATATTGAGACAGGGATGGTCTCCAGGAACTTAGGCTTTAATGTACGCAAGCAAACAAAAATTATTTAAAAAAAAAAAACCTGGAACAGAACTAGGTGTGGGAATACTGTAGAGAATACAGAATCTGAAGAATTACTCCAGGAGACTCACTAACAAACAATCAATGCAAGAAAATCAATAACAAGAGTGAAAAACAACAAAACATAATGTAGGATGCATAGTAAAAGTGCTACAATAAATTTTATAAAATAAATAGTTTTTGCCAGAAATTACTAAATGAAAAAAATATGCCATCTAAGAGAGGACAAAAAAATAACCAACATAAAATTTCACTGAAGGAGCACACTTTATTTTATTAGGTGCAACTTATAAAACTTCATTTAAATAAATAAACAATGTATAAATAATGAAAAACATGGAACAATAATGTCCTAAATAGTTAAAACAAATGAGATATAAGTTGTGAGGCCAAATAGAAATTCTAAAGTTGAAAAGCACAATAACTAAAATGACAAGTCCACTAAGCAAGGAACAGCAATAGATTTGAGCTGACAAAAATGAGAAATTGTGAACTTGAAATTGCACCAGTACTGTTCATACATTCCAAGGACAAAAATAAAAAAAAAAAGAAAAATGAAGAGAGATCATCAAGCATGGCAAAATATGCATGATGGAAATCCCAGAAGGAGAAGAGTAAAAAGATAGGGCTGAAAAAATATTTGAAGGAATAATAACCACAAACTTTGCATATTTGATGAAAACATTCATCAAGACATCAGAGTAGCTCAGCAAACTCCAAGTAGAATAAAATCAAAGAGATTCATCCTAGAGGTACCCTAGTCATTCTGAAAACAGGTCTGTGACAAAGAAAACCTTGAAATTGGCAAGAGAGACATGACTTACCACTTAAAAGTGTTCCTCAATAAGATTAACAGCTGATGTCTCAACAGAAATCATGGAATCAAGAGACAGTGGATGGGATGACATCTTGACAATGTTGAAATAAATGCTGTCAACCAAAATTCTGTATCTAGAAAAAATTACAAAACAAACATTCCTTGACTTAAAAAAAAAAAAAAAGAAACTGAGAAAATATACTGCTAGCAAATCTGCTCTAACCAAAAAGCAGAGTAAAATCACCAAGAAGGGAATTACAGTGATGCATATGAAATTCTATTTAACTCAGAAGAAGGCACTGATGGAGAAATGATGAAATGAAAAGCAAGAGGTAAGACATCCAGAAATAACAAAAAGGCAGAAAAATCCTACTATATAAGTAAATGTAAAATGGATTTACATCTTGGACTTTAAATGTAAATAGATTAAGCTTTCAAAGTGAAACAGATTAGCAGAATTAATTTAAAAAACAAAACCTGATCCACCTATAATACTTTCAAAGAGAGGCCTTTTACATCCGAATACAAAAATAGTTGAAAATAAAAATATAGGAAAAATGTACTAAAAGAGTACTGAGATGGCTATAGTAAAATCACATAAAATAGACTTTAAGAAGAAAATAGACTTTAAGAAGAAAATTAATACTAGAGAGGAAGGTTATTGAATATTAAGAAAGAAAATTAATCAGGAAATTATGGCAATTATAATCATCTGCACCTTACAAAAAATCTCCAAAAGACCCAATGCTGTTATGAAGTTGGCACCTGCAGAGCAGCATTCATCTATAATTTATTCCAATAGAGCAGGATCCAGTGTAGTGTATTAGATATTTTGTTGTTGTTCAGTATTATGTCATGTCAGATTCATTGTGATCCTATGGATTGCAGCACATCAGGCTCCTCTGTCCTTCACTATATCCCAGAGTTTGCTAAGATTCATGTCCATTGAGTCAGTGATGCTATTTAACCATCTCATCCTCTGCTTTCCCCTTCTTCTTTGACCTTCAATATTTCTCAGCATCAGAGTCTTTTCCATTGAGTCAGCTGTTTGCATCAGATGACTAAAATATTGGAGCTTCAGCTTTAGCATTAGTCCTTCCAATGAATATTCATGGTTGATTTATTTATTTGTTCTTTTGATTTTGAATGCTGTATTTGCAAATTTTTCCCTGGGTTAAAATAATTGCAAATCTTGAAGGTCTTTACTCAGTCAGTTTTACAAAGACTAACTAAAAATCCGCATTATTTACACATATTAGGATTATATATATGATTCTCTAAAAATGTTACTGATAGTATAACAAACAATGAATTAATATAAAAGAATTGCATGATACAGGATCAAATATGGAAAAAAATACATTAAAATTCTTACTAGCAGCATTAAACAAAATAAGAAAATGTTTAACAAAAAAGGTGGTTACTCTATGTGGTAAGTTCTATAAAGAGGACTAGAAAACATGATACATTAAGTAATTGTCCAGAGATAAAACTTTAGTAAGTGTTGCTGCCTAAAGTCAGACCCCAATTCCTGAGTCTGTATGCTTAATTACTATTCTGTCTTCTCTAACATTACATTGGAGGAAGCATGGAATTTCTCTACTCTAATGAAGCTTCTTTACTGAATTATATGTGAACTTAGAATACTACAGTTTTTCAGTATTTTCGGATGAGACTACAAAGCGCATTAACAGGGTAGAAAATAATCC